>NC_071578.1:19159950-19280377 GCF_024509145.1 Vidua macroura
TTTTTTAGCTTTATTTAGGACTTAACAGTAAGCCAAGTAGCCATAGGTAGGCTATGCTGTTTATGTACGCATTCCAGAGATGGGAAGGGGGAGGTAATTATTTACTGGCTTGGGGAGGCAGGGAGCTGAGCTGGCAGCTCTGCAGCGGTCGGCACAGGGGCAAGGATGGGACCTCACAGGTGCAAAACAAATGACACCCCATAGCCCCCACCAAAGGTGGGAGCTCCTTCCCTGGCTAGGGAGGAGGAGAATGTGACTACCAGTTCCTGGCTCCTGGTCAAATCCCTCCCAGCATAAATCACCTGATTAGATATCCTTACAATTTCAGAGCTGCCAATATTCTGGGACCATTTCAGCCTGAGAAATAAAAATGACACCAGGTGACAGCAGGGTAGCACATGGCTCAGATCCAATTCATTTTCCACTTTGCAGGCCCAGAGAATCAAAGTTGAAGGGAAGACTTAGAGGCTGGGCCAGCCACTGGGGCCAGCTGAAGGGGCCAGGGGGAGTGTGGTGAAGAATGAAGCCATTGTGATCCCCTTTCCTCTTCTCCTGGAGCTGCCACACTGGCGACTCTGCAGGGATCATTGCCCCCGTGGCATGGTCACTCTCGTGCTGCTGACCCTTACTGGCAAATCAGCCACAGGCTCCTGGTATTTGGCAAGGGTCTGGGCACTAATGGAGTTCCTACTAAAGGGGCGGCGTAGGAGGGAGAACTCTGTGGTAGGAACAGGTGAACGTGTGTTATTGACATCATTTACGATTCAAAGTGCTCTACAGTGTCAGGAAAACATTTTCCCCCATTAAACAAACAATCTGCCAGACAGTTTCAGGCTCTGTCACTCCCTGTCAGTCTCCCCAGCAGCAGTTTGGCAGGTTCTGGCACACTCCCTCCACTTTGATCTTGCAAAAAGAAGCCTAGCTCTCAAGGAGGGGAGGTGGCCATCCCTGTTCTGTGACAAGCCTTCACTCACTGTGGCCAGCAGGAAGTCAGAGGGATGTTCTGTCAAAAAGCAAGGACATGATCTGCACTGGATTCCTGGAGCAATACCTGGCCCATGGCAGAGCTACATGAGCAAGCCCAGGGAAGCAGAACACAAAGAGAAAAGGGTTGACTACCAATATAAGGCGTCCCTCCCTGTAGCTCAAGGCTGATGAGGCTTCAGTGACAGAAGCACAGGTCTTAATCCCAGCTCTGGCACTTGCTGTATACATGACCCCACACTGCTGCTGTGTTTCCATGCCCTGTCTCTACACACTCTTCAGGGCAAGTGCTGGCACACGCTGATGTTTGCCCAAGGCCTGGCAGGGCGGAGCCCACTGCCTCCAGGCAATGCCTCTGCTGGGGGCCAGGCAGGGCAGCAGAAGGGGTGGGCATCCTCTGATGCCCAAGCTTCCCTCTGCAAAGCTTGTCCTCTGCAAAGGGATGGCAATGCAGCAGATGAAGTGGTTTTTCTGCAAGGACACAGCATCCTTTCAAAAAGTAGCAAATGCTTTCTATGAGTTATTCAGTTACAGGTTCCAAACTCCCAAACTACACAAATCTCCTGAGAAAATGCAAGTCAGTCAGAGAGGAATCTTGGAGCCACTTCAAACGTTTTGCCAATAATTCATGCAATGAGATTAAAAAAGCCATTTCTTCCTTTGCCAAGTACACAGAGAGCAGAGTGTTCTCTATTGTGTAGGAACATCACAGCATGTAGCATTTGACAAGGAAAGGTCACTGGGGAGGGGCCACAACTCCTTTTTTAAGAGGTTGCTACCGGTGTCCTTTGGAAAAACTGGTTTTACTCTGTAGCAAAGGCCATAATTGAATGCCCAGCTAAGTGAGCTGAAATACCTGCCTGTGGTTTAATTTAAAGAACTCTATTGGAGGGTTCTCTGCTGTCTATCTGACCTGGGCCCAGTTGTTTAGTAGGTAAATCAGTGTGGATTTATCATGTCTGAGTACTTCAGTGCTTTACTCCACACTGCAGCACAGGAAAAATACCAGGAAGCAGAAATGAGCTGAGAGCAGAGGGTCGGATTTAAAGAAGTCTTAGGGTATAATATGCCTGATTTCCCCACACTTCAAGACTCCTTTTCAAGGGAGTTAAGAAAGCTGCTGGGATCTAGCCCTAAGACGGATGCAGTAGTACAAGGAAAGAGAGAACCAGGAGTCACAAGAAAATGGCCCCAAATCTAGTCATGCTTCCCAAACTACTTCTTCTCTTGCACTGACGGATGAGGAGCAAATTCTAGCCATGCTAGTCTTCACTAGCTGATCTATCACTGCCCTCATTCTCTAACACAACAGTTGTGGCCCCACAAAAATCCAGCCACAGCAAACAGATAGGCTGCTACAAGATGCAACAGGATGCTCTTCTCTGGAAACACACAGAAAACCTCTGAAAACAGTTTGCTGAATCTTTTGTCAAGATATACGATGGAACAGGAGACTTCAAAATACCATTGGAATTTTTTGGCAAAAAGCCACTGGTATAAGCACAGCTCCTGAGACAACACAACAGAAACACAGATCCAAAATCCCCTCCCACTGTAATAAAATTGGAGCCATTTCATCATGACCGATTTCATTGTGTCATTATCAATTTATCCCATGTAAAGTGAGAGATGACCCTCGGCCCCCAGGGAATTTAGAAAATGCTACAGGAGTGTGAGGAGCAAATCAGGGGGCTCTGAAAATACCACTAGAATCTGTCTGCAGAAATCCCCCGACAATCTCAGACACAGACCATCCTCACAGTGAGACACAATAGCAGGACAAAGCCAGGCAGCAGGGCTATTAGAGGATCTGTGGAAGTAAGAATGCAGGAAATACCAGGCTGTCCAGCCAGTGGTCTGTCTAAGCCCATAACCTGTCTCCAACAGTGACTGTAATTCAGAAAAAAAACCCACACTCGGCAAGAGGTAATTATAAAACAAGGTACAAGTAACAAGATTTTCATGCAACTTCCTCCCAAGCACTGGCAGTTTCCAGCTGGCTCCCCCACAGAGCAAATCCCATCCCAGAGCTGACTGTACCTTTATAATTCAGGATTTCCTCATGATCCGCCTGAAACAGCCCATCTCTTTTTGCATCTTTCCAACATCGTGGCCTCATCAAATGATTGTGCTACAGAGTTTCATCACTAACAGTGCACTGGCCTGAAATAAAAACCAAAAAAGTATTTTTTCTACCAGTGGTGAGATACTGCTAATTCAATTTCAGTGGCTGCCAATCACTGGTTTCTAGAAAGGGCCATGAAAGGCTACTTGTTTTGTTACCAAGCAGACAGAAGGCATTCTGGTAGTTGTTAAAGAGTTTCTAGGAAATGGCAGGAGAATTAGAAAACCTTATAGCAATAGCAGGAGGACTTCCATTTGTGTCTGTCTGTGGAGGGACAGCCTGGTGACTGCAGCTGACAGTAGAACCCCTGGCATGTAGGGAAGGCCTGTTTGCTTCATAGCTGTGAGCATAATTAATGCATGGAATTCGCTCTCACTTGTGAACCTAATGAGCTGGGCTAATGCAGGGGTGTCAGTAAATCCCACCAACTTCTCTGATAGTTACAAAAAAGCCACTTTTTCACCTGAATCAGTGCAGCTTGCACAAGCCCTGTTTGCACCAACATCTGAGCATCCTGCCCACTGCAGCTCACGTTGTTTCATTGTTGGATGTTATGGAAATTCCCAGTGGAAATACTCATGATTATATTGTGGGAGGTGACTGATTCCTGGGAGACAGAAAACAGATCCCCCATTAAAAATTATAATTTTCACCTTCATGAGGAACTTTCTTAAGATGCATTGCAGTGAAAGAAGACACTGCAGGACCATTCATGAAATCTGTAATCTGATGTCCAATTTGTAAAGGTACATGGTGGCAAGTCTCCCATGAAGTTAATAAAATTTTAATGTTGATGTCATGTACTTGTACTGCTGGCCAGCAAATTCCAAAGGTAAAACACACCTAGAATTCCAGGATTTCACTTGATGGCAAAATTTTTAAAAGCTCCAACAATAGCTTGTGACATGCTGCAAAATGGCAAAAGTATCAGACCTGGTGTAGGGATTATGAAGTGGAGAGTGGATGAAAAAAGCCCACAGAACTACAAAGGGTCTCTCTTTTTTTTTGTATCTGTGGATATTGTGTATTGTGGGACCTGCAGTGCACATAGGGAAGGACTTGCAGGACTCTTGGAAGATACCATTTATTATTCAGCTGGAAACACAGTTAACACCAGTGGGATTTGGTCTCCCTCATAAATGTGAACAATTTTTACTTAGAGCAGTCAAGTGACCAAGGGCTCCTTCAGCATGTGGGACTACAGAGTACAGTTTTAAGCAGTTTTATTAACTTTAGTTTAAATCACTTCCAGTACTGATCCCCCTAAAGATCAAAGCTGCTCCATCATTTATACCTGGCAGGCAGTAAAATCCTTACGTAAATCTGTAAGTCCCCTTGTTAACTTTAACATTCATCACTTAACACCACTTAGCAGCCAACCAGGGAAGAGTGTGCCTGCCAGGCCCAGCCAGTCCCATCTGCATCTTTTGCAGCAAGGATCCAAGGAGTCAAAAAGGAGTCAAAGGCTTTGTCCAATATCTGCTCCTGCAAGAGACACAGATGGGAGACGGCCCTTGGAGAGCACATCTCTGCTCCCCTTTTCATCTGTGCCCCCACAGTAGTTGTGTCTGAATTCCTTAAGTTACTAGGAAATCTCAGAGAGCTACAGAAAACATTTTGTGCCTAATGATGCCTTCTTGGACCACAGTGTCATCAGACACTACCATGTCCTGCTAATGAGCTTCTCTCTGTGCAGTGTGGAGCTGCACTGAACTGAACTCTCCCCATAGGACAGCACAGCATGAACTGGCAGATTGAACTTTCCACTGGACCAGGGACAGTTGCAAGGCACTGGGATGGCATCCAACTTCAGCTAAGTGGAGTAGAGATTGAGAACATGAATTTATAACCAGCAACCATCAATGAGGCGTAGGGAGCCATGTGTACAGCAAACCCTTGGGGAAGAAGACTGGGGACTAGGGAAGAGTTGATTTTACCTAATGTAGGGCAGACAGGACATGAAAGGCCATATCCATCCACTAGAAAATAGTGTAGGAAAATAGAGGCAAGACCATCATGACTTAAAGAAAAAAACCCAAAACCAGTCAGAAAATAGGTATGTCTGACTAATACTTGAAAGCAATGCTTCCCCCTCCTTGGATTTAGAAAATGCATCCTGTTAAGCCAAGGATGTTCAGAAGGAGATCCAGCAGCCATAGGCTGTAGTAGCAACAAGGTAAATGGTCCATCCCTAAGAGATGGCAAGTCTGGAATGCAAACTGTGAGAGGGAGTAATGAAAGACAGTCATCTTTAGAGAATGTAGTAGCAGGAACTACACAAGATAACAAGAGAAAAACTATAAGATGGAGAGATGGATACCATCCAGAAGAAAACTGCAGCTACCTCACACAACAGTTTCCAGTCCACTTGGACTGGTACAAGTGCAGAGTCTCTGCTATGCAATGCATCAAGCCTTTTTTTTTTTTTGGGAAACACTTTTTCTTGAAGTTCCCTCTTCTTTTTATATCTCACTTTCCCCTTCCTTCCTCTCTGCCACTCCCTGCCTCTCTCCAGGCAGAGATATGTTTCTCTCAGCTGCTTCTGCGCCTGTGACTTTACTGCATGGGGGAAGTCAGTCCGGAAGGTCACCTCTTTCATCAAGTATTCTATTTGCATCCAAAATTGTATGTACATGAAAAATGTGGTCGTGTGTTGCACCTAGCTGCAGACGCAGATGAAATTCTGTGGAAAGCCTGATGCACACTAACCTTTGCAGATGGTGCAGCTATTGCTGAAAAATGGATTGCTTAATAAAGCATATCATCCGACATATTTGCTGCTTGGCTAGCCAAATAGAAGTTGTTTTTTGCACAAATTTCCTTGTCAAATTTGTCAATGTTCATGTCATTTTTGCTTTAGGTCACAGAGCAAGGTGCAAATTCTTGGCATCTTTACTAGTTGCAAGCCAATTTTGGCTATTTCTAACAATGAAGTGAATTTCTCTGAGGATAAGACACTCGCTTTATGGGGAGGAAAGGAAAACTGCAGGAAGTGGATAATTTTTTTCTAGGATTTTTTTTTGTTCATTTCTCTTTTCTTTTTTTCTCTTTCCTTTTGAGGGATAATGCTTGCATTCATTTATGGACCTTGTTAATTCACAGCAGAAAGAGGCCTTTTAGCCTGTTAAATAATTTATTTTGCTTGACTATTTGGTGCATGATGCACAGAGATTTTTTGCACTGGTGTAGAGAAAATGTATCCTTTTTTTTTATCTTTTCTCTTCTTGGAAGAGAAGAAAAGATCCATTCCTTTGGCATTCTTAAATGTGGAAGTCAGGGGATTCTCCCCTTCCAACTGTCTGCTTGAAGAGAATGTTTTTAAGTCTCACAACATCTTAGACTTAAAGCAACAGAATGTATTTGTGTTGTTTGTTCTTCTACCTGCTCTACATCCTTGGCTCTGCCTACAGACACATCCTGTTCCCTGCTCAGATTTTCAAGCCTATTCCCTTCTTCCTAGGTTTCAGACATTTTGCCACATGGTGCCTTCCCAGACATAGTCACCACAAGCTGCTTTACTCAGAAGCAAAAGTAAAGATTGTCATTTCCATGTTTGCTATGATAACAACCTCAGCAGGGGCAGCTTTTAAAAATGCGCTGCGCTGCCATGAGGAAACAGTACCAGCCTCAGGCACTGGGGCACAGTTCACCAGGAGGGCCACAGGGAACATGGGCATGAAAGCAAATGTGGAACATGTGTGAAAGGGCTGGAGCCCCATTCAAGCCTTTCCTCCACACCAAGTCAGGTCGTAGGGAAGAGCGTGCTTCTAGGCCTTGCAGATCCTCAGAAGACCAGACCCTACTCCTTCAGAGGTGCTGCACATGCAGTGTTGGCAGCATCCACTTTGGGGTACAGAGATCTACATCCAGTCATTCACCTCAATATACCACAGTTTATCCAGCTCTCTACAAGGAGGGCTGCAATTTTGGTGTCAGGCATGCTATTTAGTTTGCATTTCCATTTTTGTTCAGTCACTCACTGGATATGGTGTTTTCCATTTACTAGTAACAGATGCATTCCTCTCTGGGCTGTGCTGCAGCAATTACCTTTCTCTTTGGAGGATTCATTTCTCCCTTTATTCCCACCCTGTACTAAGTCCTTTATCAAGCATACCTTTTCCAAAGATGCACCATTTGCCAAGTGCCTCCTCCAGTTATCTATTCCTACAAAAAGAAGACTTTGCTGCAGGACATAACCATTTGACATAAACCCGTTTGCCGCCCAAGTAAGATCTCCGTTCAAAAAGAACATTCTTCTGCAAGGAACAGTTTGTTTACAAGGTTTATTTTGTTAGCAGGTGTATTCCCACTAGTAACTTTTCCACTGCACCATTTTTTTTAAAGGTCTTGTTTGGTAGCCAGATAGCCGAGACTGCCTGTGATAAAGCCAGCACAAGTGATTAATAGCAAAGTCTCTGCCATTTTATTATTAATAGCAGTGTGTTGACTCAATTAAATCCAGCCTGCTTTTTTTGGCAGGCCTTTGCAATTATACATATCATTATGGGCTGCAGCCCAAATGCATCCTGGGAGTAGACCAGAACTCCACATTAACTTTTTCTGGCTCGCTCTTTGCAGGTTGGCCGCTGTAACATGTGGGCTATAACCAATCCAGGCTGCTTCAGGGATGTCAGAATAGAGGAAGAAGGACAAATGGTGGAGGCGAGGATCACACCTAGAAAGGGCACGCTCCCCTACAGCCATAAACAGCCTGGCAAGGATGTCCTGTATCCACCCCTCCACACTGAACCCCATAAACACAATGTGATCTGTCTGGACAGTACCTGTTACAAGTAGGCGTGATTTTCCAGCACAGTGAGGGGTGTGTTCAGTAATCTCATCCAAAACAGACCTGCAAGCAGCTTGGCCTAGCTTGAAGAGGCACTGAATTGAGGTACAGCCCTTTATTTTGAGAAAGGCTCCTGTAGATTGTGTTTCCTAGTGTGAGAGACTGATCTCCTAGTAAAGTTGGAATACCCTAAACTCAAAGCACCCCAAAGCATGCAGTAGGCATATTCTAGTGCTGAACACACTTGCTTCTATCTTTTGAAAAAATCCAACTAGACTGTTGGGAGGAAAGCCAGTCATGGAACTAAGGCATAACACTAGGACCAAGTTAAGTTCTCAGCACTGATAATGGACTCCATGTATGATTCCAAGCGATCCTATATATACAAAGTCCTGGGGCATTTTCTGTAGCCTTCAAACTCAAGAGATCCATGAGCTATTCAGGTCACTCGTTATTTGGGAGCACCAAACTTGGGATGCCTAAATTGTCAACAGAGTTGCACAGACAAGGGTAGGTTGCCTTACCTTGAGTTTTGAAGAGAGCTGGAGTCTGGGGACCCTGAATGGCTGGTGAAATTAAGCCTTGTGGTTTTCTCACAGCCCTTTGAGATAGCGTGTCCATAAATAGATGTTCTGTTAATGGGAGAAAGCTCTTTTTGGACCTGAATCTCATCAGACTTGCAAATAAAGCACTTAGCACAAAGATAGTCTGATCTGAGTTGTAGGCCTTGCCATCACTCAGGTAGCAAATCACAGACATGAAGTGCTAGAGGAATAGCCAGGTCTGGCCCCTTGCAAGAGCAGTATATGTTGATCAGAAGCACTGACCCATCACTGTCCTGTGCTGGGTGGGCTTTATCTTCCTGCAACCTGCTAACCAGAATAGGCAACTGCAGTGATACACTCCAGCATGCATATGGTCTGTGATATCTCTCACGATGACTGCTGGGTTTTTCTTCCCAAACACACCGCTCTTTGCAGCTGTAGATCTGGATTCTTCTCTCCAATGAAGCCTGGAAATGTCTCACCTTCCTGTAGGCACCAAAGACATCACCCTTCACCCTGTGGTGTTAGAGGAGACCCCAGCAAACCACATCTGAAGTCCCACAAAAAAGAGTAGGTCCTGTTTCCCATTACCTGAACACAGGGAGCTTTGCAGCTGAAGGCTCTTTTCAGCTTGTGCTACTTCATCTTTCAGAAGCCCATTAAGACAGGAGGGCACACTGTGCTTTCCATCCCAGCTTGGCCTGTCTCCATCCCTGTCGTCCATCTGGTTTATTTGCTGGCATCAAACAATCCACAGCTGTGGGGCTCTTGCCAACCAGGGTGGAAGAGTTTAAGTGTTTGGCCTATAATCTCCTCCCAGTGCCTACAGTGCAGTTCTGGAAATAATTCTGCTGCTGGACAAGGGAGTGCAGAGGCGCTCTGCTGTCTATATTCCCCTGCAGAGCTCTCAGCAGTTCAGAGAGGACTTTGTACCCAGCTCCAGGCAGTGATGGAGCTGTAGCTGCAGAGTGGTGCTGCAGCACTGAATATGGGTAACCGACCACACCCACAGAGGTCTAACAGATCCTCAAGGAAAGTTCCCTCCCCACTCTGTACAGATGCTTAGCTCTAGAAGCTGTCCAAAACAAGGAACAATCGAGTTGGCACCTACAACTGAATCTTCTTTCATAAAGGGGGGCATGTATTGCTATTTCTATAGACTCAGATGGTGGTGGCTTTCCACCATCTCCTCCCTTGCTTCTTCCATCCCAGAGGGTCGATTTGCCAACCCAAAGCTAAGCTTTGGAAAACTCTCACCTGCTTTTCTGAGGACCAAAGTGGAGCTTATGACAAGTGTTTCCATGAGGAACCTCAGCAACATAAGCAAAGCCACTTGTGATAACACTGAGTTTAACTACCCTCAGTATGTCTGGGAAAGAACCCAGGATATTCTGTCAGATGGGATGAGCTGCACACATAGCAGTGGGGAAGGGGGGACCAAGAGGATTGATGGAGATATTTGAGGGTTTTGTACAAACTTGGTTTCTTCCCAAAGGAGGCTGCAGATCCATGGCTATGGCTTGCAGAAGTGCAAGCCTAGCAGAATGCCTGCTTGGCTTATGCCTGTAAGTGTAAGAAAGATAAACATAACTCTGGATGATGGTGTTCAGAAATCTGCTTTAAAATAATGCACCTTTCATGGACTAGATGGTCACATCCACAAACTGGCTGAGTAATGTCACTTTCTTTAAAAATATATTAAGAATCTAAGACATTTGTTCTCTTCTTGTTTCAACAATAATGTAATTTTGATTTTTAGGTAGCACAAAGGAGGGCAATGAAGATGGCGAAGAGTCTAGAGGTGAAGATGTATGAGGAGCAGCTGAGATCACTTGGTCTGTTCAGCCTGGACAAGAGGAGACCGAGGGCAGACCTCACTGCAGTTAGAATTTCCTCCTGAGGGGAAGGGAATGGGCAGGCACTGATCTCTGCTCTGTGGTGACAGTGGCAGGACCTGAGGGAATGGCCTGAAGTTGTCAGGGGAGGTTTAGGGTGCACACTAGGGAAAGGTTCTTCACCCGGAGGGTGATCAGGTACTGGAACAGCTCCCCAGGGAAGTGGTCACAGCACCAGCCTGACAGTTCAGAAAGTGTTTGGACAACGCTCTTGGGCACATGGTGTGACTTTTGGGGGTGTCCTGTGCAGAGTCAGGAGTTGGACTTTGATAATTCTTGTGGGTCCCTTCCAATTCAGTGCATTTTATAATTCTGTAGTGTATGGCACGGACCATCTTATGAAGCTGAACAGAGGAAACTGTCTTTTTTTGCAGGATATTAGAAGCAATATTAAATTCCCTTCCAAAGACAAATGCTTTCCCTATTGCCATATAAACCAGACTTGACCCACATCTCAAATATGACAAAATGGGGCTGAAGTGTTATTCCACAGAACCCAGCCACAGTTCAGTACAACAAAGTTTAATTATCTAGAACAACATCATATCCTGTTCTAGAGATTGGACTACTAACTTTCAGTGTGATGTCAGGGGTGCCCTCACTTCAGGGCCTTTTTATTTTTAAGGGCAATCCCAGAGATTTAGAGAGGCCAAAATTCTGAAGCCCACTGGTAACAAACAAGTGCTTATTACCTCAGTGACTAAGTGGGCTTTTCTCTGAGATTTCCCTTAACCCCAGGATGAGTGACCACCTCAGAGGAGAGGGTGAGCTCCTCTCCTGAGAGAGATATCAGACATTTGTAAGGCTTGTGGCTGTCGCCTCAGGACCAGTTAGGGAACTGAGCTGTTATTGCTCCCCTGTTATCAGTTACGGCAGGAGATTCCTTGCCTTGTGGCTGAGGCTGCTTTGTACCAATGACTCACAGAACATAACTAAACCATGTAAAATGTCATCCTGTGTTTGCCATTAATAAGCTTTCAATTAATAACACAAATTTCCAAGAATACCCTGAGCTTGAAACTCTGTGCTGTGCTGCCTAGCAGAGCCAATCAGGGCGTTCTCAAAGCCAAGCCTTAATAAAGCAATTTTGCTTTCAAGGAAAGATCACTCCTTGCTGCTGCAGCTGGAAAACCCCAGCTCACGCACAGATACACACCATACTACCCCATATGGGAAAAAACATCCTGTTACTTGGAGGATTGCAGGAAAGCTTTCAAACTGAGGTACAAAGCTTTTCTTTTGAAATACCACAAGATCCGATTTGCTTACTTGCTGATATAAGTTACCCCCTGAGGTACATGGGGTTGATCAGCTGTTCTATAAGGAAGACAACTGGACCTGTGTTTAGGAGGGCCATAGTCAAAATCAGAGGTACTAATGTGATGCCAGGTGACACCAGTTTTTCCACCACATGTGCAGTTTTTCAACTGCAGTTTTTCAATCATTGTGTACACATGAGCTTTTTACTGATGTAAGGACAAGTACACAGGAAACCATGGGAAATTTTAGGCTTGTATTAAACACATATCAACCCTTCTGAAGACAGACCTAAAAAGCATGACACAGGCTGGCCATGCATATGTCCCTCACACAAATAAAGGCAAAGACAAGGCATTGCCACCTACCCAGGCCCTGCACCTTCTGCTACCTGTACAATGCTCACCTACCTGGAAGAAAATACTTCTCTTTCTGATATGCAAAGCCACTCAGCATCGCCAAGGGCACTCTCTTTCACAGACACACAGAACAAGGCATCTTCCTTATTTCTACATTATTTGTGCAATTCCTCCCCTGTATCTGCAGTCAGGTACAATCTCTTGCTGTCTGTACACATCTGTGTCCACAACACACCCTGTCTGCAGGCACGCAGAAAGACAAGCTCGCTCTCTCTCTCTCTCTCACTCACACACCTCTCCCACCTCCAGGAGGAACTCCAGGTTTTGAAAGGTAATCCTCCCAGCTCACAGAGTCTGCTGAATGGAATAATTAATTTTCTGATGAGCATGAATATCACGCAAAGGCAGTCACACGGATCTGGTGGAATGCTTCCAGCCAATACCCATGCAATCCGGATATTTGGATTCACCCATCCTCAGCCTCTGCTCTCAGCAGTGCTGACGGCAGCAAAGCTGAGCTTGCTGCGCTGATTGGGAAGGCCTCACAGATCTGGCTGGCTGGCCTGGGTGGTAGAAGACAGCTGAGCTGTCGTGCATAGCCTGCTCCTCCTCACCACCAAAGACAGGGAGACCTTGCCAGCTCCCATTCCGTAAGCTACCGCTCCCACAGGAAGTTGGCACCCACTGCCTACCAACACCCAGCCCTGCTCTGATCTCTGGGGCAGGGGGGAGAACTGCATGAGCAGCTTCAGTCTGCTCAAACCTAACAGTCCTTCCCAGTGAATTAAGGGCAGGTCCCTGATGCAAGGACGCTAATTCTCCAGGCTACAGATCAAACTTGTCTCACCCCTAATCTCCACTCATCCTTAAGTCAACTTGTTCTCTTCTGCTTTACGGTTCAGGGTTAAAAATGCTTGTGGAGAGCATCTGCAGACACTAATTCTAGGGAATAGAGGAAAAGGGAGCTTAAAGAAGAACAGGGGATGTGAGGCAAAACAGTATTCTTAGGCAGTGGTTCAAACTGCACCCAAACCCAGAGGATTCCCAGTTACAGAGCTATGATACTCCTAGAAATTAAGATATAGAGCTATTTGCTTCTCTGTAAATGTTCAACCAGTGTTGCTTTAGCATAATTGACCAGTCTAGACAAACAGAAATAATGAGCTTACCATGCTGGACATGTGAGTCCCATTCCCAGCTCTGTCTTCAGCTTTGCACATGTTCAGGGACATCTGTTCCACAGCAGTAAGATTAACACAGAAATACTTGGGTTGACTGTTTTGCCTGTAAGCTCAGATCACAAGCTCATCAAGAACTGTGGTCAAGAGAGAGATCAAGACAGTGCAAGTTGCCGTATAAATTAAAGGATCCCTTGCTGCAGTAGCAAAAGCACAAGCATGTGTGGCTAGAGACTTGCAGGCATGGTTTTTTTGCACATTGCATGTGTATCTATGCTCCTTGCATGGTGCCACACCACATCAGCAGTCTCTACACATACCCCACCTCTTAAGTGCTCTTATCTTGGAATTCCCATCAGGGAAGAAAATATCTGGCACAACTCTTTCCAAAAGACTTGAGGCCAGGAACTTAACTGTATAATCTTAGATGGGAATTTGCTGAGGATTTTCACAAGAGTTGAAGTCTGAGCTAAACTTCAATGTGATAAAATCAACTTTCTGTTGTGTAGGTTTGGGTTCTATCAACCTTGTGGCTCTGATCCTTCCCAGTACACTTGGTTCTTTGAATTTTTTTCATTCACAGTCATGATGCTTAGAAATAGTACTGGGAACTGGCAAGTCTAACACTTCTTTGTAGGTATGAGAAATCTTCTAATCTTCTCCTGTTTTTTCTCTAAGAGAAGCTAGGAGAAGAACCTAGGGGAATTATCTTACTGTAAAATTGAGGCTTACAAGTAAAAGCAGAGTCATGAAATGAAAAGCTAAAGGTCCTTAGTCATGCTGGACTTGCTTTTTCAGCTCCCAGGGTTGTTGCCCATCCACAAGAGCTCAGTATGTCACTATTTATATTTGCTAATAGGTCCCACAAAAGAGAGAAAGGATTGTTGTGTAAGTCATTGCCCCAGTCCAGAATACACTGGGAAATTCCCACGGATATATAATACAGAAGCAAACAATGACATCCAAATATCTGCCTAGTAAAAGATACATCTAGTTTTTCAAAGGGTAACATACCAAAGTGATGAGGAATTAGTCAAAACCCTGGATTAAATATGGGTTCAAACTCCACTCTCCTCATGCAAACAAAATTCTCCAGCCTTGCGTGGACGGGTTTGCCCTTCCCAAGACACTGGGATTAAAAACAAAACAACAAAACAAACACAAGAAACCCCCAAGCAAGCAAACAAATGAACAAACAGACAAATACACACCCACACATCCCCTCCAAACCCCACAAAACAAAACAAAAAAAGAAGGAGAAAAAAACCCCACCAATTAAACAAACCCCACAAAGGTGGAGTTTTCAAGCATACCAAGAAGGCTTAGGAGTGCAAGTCAGTCAGATGGGTGCTTCTAAGTCCCTCCACTGCTTTGGAAGATTTCCAGCCCTAGGAGTGAAATAAAAGGCAGGGGATGTATATGGCTGGTAGGCTAATGAAGCTTAATTTTATCCAGCTTCTATTTGTTCTTTGGTTTCGCTTCAGAGCATTGATTTCACATTCCTGCACCTTTTACATATGCATATATATTTCATAAATAGGCAAATGTATATACACAGACCTGAGCATGGGAGTATGTTTATACATGTAAAGCAACTGGGTATTTACAAGCTGTTTCTAAGGTTATAATATCCATTGCTATTATGAACTGCTTCATTAACCTGTCAATCAGATTGCTTTCTCCCTTTCAGCTCTCTCCCGTGTTACTCTGTGTGTTGGAAGTGAAGCATGTGTGTTTGTGTCAAGTGTATTATTTCAGACAGTACAGACACACAGACACACATGGACGCACGCCCAGAAATTAATATGGTTTCAGTGCTGCCTCCCCAGAAGCTTGGCTCTGGCCAACCCTCTGGACTCCGCTAGCCATGGAGATGCCTCGTGCAGTCATTTATCACCCAGCCCCTGGCCACTGGCACCGGGCTCCTGGCGCTGCATCCCCAGGCAGCCTGGTAGCCGTGCAGGAGGAGGGGCATGTCTGCAGCGTGCTTGCAGTTTGGAAGCACTGCTGATGGACTAGTCCCCAATAAACCCCCCAAAAGTGCTGATGTGCTGAAAGCAGCTGACACTGATGGATCTGCTCTCATCTTGCCTTTCAGTCGGCTGCGAGAGAGACGAGAGAGAGGAAGAGAAACAAAGGCAGAGATTAACTCTTTTGTCACAGAGCTCTGCAGTTTTACAAGGCAAGATAAAGCTGCTGTCCAGGTTGGGTGCAGATGGGACCAGCTCAGCACAGTCTGTCTGATTCTCTGTGGACTCCAATAGGGGAAAAAACAGCCTGAACTGCACAATGATTTACTGGCAGGGCCCGTGCTGCCTAACTGAGCCTTACAACTTTCCTTGCAGTTACAACCACAGCCAGGGAGACCAGCAGGGATGCCTGGACATGGTCCTGGGCTCTGGGTGGCCCTGCCTGAGCAGAAGGCCTGGACAAGATAACCTCCAGAGGCCCCTTCCCTCCTCAACCATTCTGTAATTCTGTGATTGTCCCAGACCTGCACACCAGCCATTAAACCAACACTGCTTGCACCAACACTGCTTTAAGCACCACACAGCATCACCAAGTCCACCCAGTGCAGACTCCTGAGATGTGACACAAGCTGCTCAGCCAGCAAGGCACACTCTTGTGGATGCAGGCTCAATAAACACAAATGTTGAGGGGGATTAGTACACACCTGCAGGTGAAATCATGGGGAGAATTTTGTCTGTGATGCCAGGCATCGGAATCCCCGGATCAAGTCTCAAACTGCCACTTGTGATAATCCTCACTAGAGCCAGTCAGAATGTTTTCATATAATTTCATTTAATCAAACCAAGTTTTACCAAAATTGAGCTGTCTGGGGAATTTGATCGATTTGGCTTAAGTTTTTCTCAAGAATATTTTGGTTCCAAGGGGCTCAGATATGAACCTCCAGTCTGCATTGTTATGTGTCATTCAACTGCACGAGAAGAATTTGGAAGGTTTCCTTCTTCTCTCACTGTGCTAGAAACTTCAGCAGCTGCCAAGGAGCAGGAATTTGAGCTTCCAGATCTCCTCTATGAAGGACTAGCAATGTATCCACATGGATGTGTCCTCATCCAGTCACACACAGACTTCAATACAAATATGGTCAGAGATTCACCCAACTCTTTCAATGCCTTTGCACAATCATGTTTAACACTGACAATGTCACAGGTACAACAGGACCCCAAATTCTCACATGCCCAGCTGGTGGGCCAAATATCCTCAGAAAGGCAGACTATGCTACATTAAGCCTGAGCACACAAGGAAACACAGTTAATAATACTACTAACAAGAGGGTAACAACAGTAATACTGATGCTAATTCTTATTAATAAAATTGCTAACAACATTCTTGTTCCTATGCAAAATCTCATTTTATTTGTAATCTCAATTTTCATTGATTTGAAGAGAGGAGGTAGGATCTTTTTCTAGGTAATTCTAAAAACATATTCCTAAACCTATATTGAAAATGTGATCATTTTCCAGTTTCAACAGAAACTTCCAAATAGCATATTTCAAAAACAAAGTTCATATTTTTAATCAAGAAAAAGAAAGACACCTTGTCATGAGAGAGCCATTTTACAACTGGGAAACAGTGGTCTAACTCTGCACAGCATCAATTCTTGCTTAGATTTTTTCAAGCCTGGATAATCATGCACTTGTGTGGCACAGTTCACAAGTGTTCCCAGGTAAACCAGCCACCAGGTGAAGTACAAATTACCATGAATAAAGGCAGAAGCCAGCCTCAGCTGAAAGTTAGGGTTGTTCCAGGGTTTTTGTCAAGACTGGGGTCTTCTAGTGCTGAGCCCTATGCAGCTTTACAAACACACAGAGAGAGCCTGTCAGCTCTGCAATCCACCATCATAAAGCACATCAGTAAAGACAAGTACATTACACTTGGACATGGACACACTCCAAAACACAGGCACATCACCACAGCACAAACTCCTGCTCTCACATACTCTCTGCTGAACACGCAATCCTTCCTGAAATACAAACAAGATCTCCAAGTCAACAAATGGAAAATGTGGGACTCGGGGGAAGAGTCTTGAGATTAACCTTTTTTTTTTTTTTTTTTTACTTTCTAATTCCTGGAGAAAAAAAAAGGCCTTTTAAAATAAATTAATAGTGAATGCAATGTTTCCTGAGGAAATCCTGATGTGTTCTTTGCCACATCATTTCAGTTTTTGTCTATTGCCCCCCATTTCCTTTTAATGAAAAACTGTAAAAGCCAAGTCAGACTCCCAGACTCTAAACTTGGCTTGCAGAATACTTCTCCTGTCCAGAGGATGATTTAAAATGAAACCTGAAGTAGGGATCTGCTCTAAAGTCTGAAAACAACTTTGAAATGTAGAGGTTTTCCACCACACACAAATAACAATAATAATGTCACCATGCCAAACACAGACAGTCTTGGAAACAAACCCACCAAGGTATTATTGATCATCTCTTCACATGTCCTTAATAAAATCTCGGTCTAAAATCTATCCACAATATGCCATCTGCCACACACTGAGATGAAATATGGTGTGTGCTCTTGGCATCTAACACTCTGATGAACCATTTGTGAAATCTCTGCAGAATTTCACATTCTCAGTAGCACACTTTTCTAGAGAACTGATTTTCAACTTTAATTTTATCTGTGTGCCCCTAAAAAAAATATATCTGTCTCTGAGGGGCCTAAAAAACAATCTATAGATTGTTATACAGATGGTTTGAACTTGCCTTTCTCAGTAACTTTTGCAGACTCGCTTAGGAACAGCTCAAATTCCCCAGAGAGTTCTGTGAACCCTGGAACCAAGATTTGGTGCTTTAGGAAAGGGCTACATGGGCTGCCTAAATTGAAGTCATGGAGGCTTCCAGTGCCAGGGTTAGCCAGCTCCTGGCTGTAAACACCTCTGAGAAAACCTGTCTTCATCTCAGAGTGCTGACAGGTGCTGAAAGGTGCTTAAGCAGGACACTTGAGCAAGTGCCTGCTTTCCAGCACCGGAGGACTGCTAGAGGGATTCCTCATGTGCTCCAGGGCAAGCACGTGCACAGGCTGTGGAGAAGTGAAGCCCTTGGCAGCCACCTCAAAGATGCTCCTGCCAGTGAGCACTGCCCAGGCACCAGGACCCAGCTCTGGGTCCAGGGAGTGCATCCAGGCAGGAGAGGACTCAGCTTCCCAGCCCATGCACCCACCTCAGTGCCCTCCACTCCCAGAGAGTCCACAAGGGCCCATTTATTCTAAGATATGAAATTTGTGTTGTTTCTTTATTGTTCTTTAATGAAACCCTGTTTATTCTAGGCTTTTAATTCTTTCCATCTATTATGTTTAGACAACTCATTAACAATCATTTGTTATCATTAGACTTCAATTTTAAGCTCCTTTTCCCAGAGGAGGCAAGGCAGTACTTTTAAACATATTTGCATCATAAACAATTTCTGGGCCCCGTGTGCCATCTATTACCCCAGCCTTTCCTTCCTTCTTACTTGTGCTGGAAGGTGCTGAAAGAGCCTTAGGAAGATTTTGGCTGAGTCCAGGGTAATTTGTGTTTCCCTCAGTCTTGGGCCATGGAGGGTTCTGCATTAAGACAGCAACCCGGTGCATTAATAGCAAACTCTTGAAATCCTAGGTCATGTAATGGTGAGCTGCTCCTTCCACTGGGATTAATGACTACATGCTGCAGCTGAATTCATTAGGGTCAGCTAAAGATAGCATGGTAGCCTGGGATAATGCGTGGGCCTCATTCTGCTCATTTATGGTTGTTCAGCTCCACTGGATTTAGTGAAGTCATTCCTGATTTGCAGCAGGGTCCCTCGTGTGCATGCTAGATAAGCACTACGTCACACTTTGCATTCATTGACAGCTCCCAGTAGGCAAAAATTTGATCCCTGTTATGTTGGTTAAATCCAGATCAACATTCACTGAGGCTGCAAGGCATCCTTTGGATATGAAGTAGCATCAGCATGCATGGAGTGTGGCCTGCATGATGCAATTTGCTCTGGTAGAAGGGAGGTCCCTTAAGATGCATAAAAAGCAGGGAAATAGTCGCTGTTCTCCTCATGGTTTTCCTAAGTTTTGCTTGGTGCTATATTCATTATATACTGGTCAGCACCAACCCTGACCAGTAAAATGAAGAAGAAAAGAGAAATCACTAAGCTGGCATGTTTTAATGTATGTTTTGATCTCCAAAATCTCATTCCAAATTATGCTCAAAAGTATGTTGGACGTGGCAGCCATGTCTCCTGTTTCCCACATCCCCGTGAGCAAGCCAATGACACATCTGTTCAGAAGAAGTTTAGCTCTTATTAGTAGCATTGCTAGATCATCTCTGTCAGTGCCAAGTCTTGCACTGGTGCTGATGTATTGTCATTGTCTTGATATCCTGGAATCTGGCTTTTAAAGTTCATCTGGTGGTGCTACCCCAGGCCCAGTAACACGACAGGAATGCACATTTTGGAGTTGCTGTGTTTCACTACAGCCCCTGCACCCTTGAATGGCAGTCAAAAAAACAAATCCGCTGTTCAAAGGCCTCAGTTCTGCATAGCTCTAAGCTTGTGCTCAGCTTTAGAGACTTGGAGGCCTTTCATTCACAGGCATTTCACTTGTCCAAAAGCCCTTTCACACCACCAAGTGCAAAGGAGGTATTAGATGCAGCCAAATTTTGCTGGCTAGAGTACACACGCAGGGGAATAGCAGGCTGGACCACCACACCTATTACAGCTTTCCATATGGATGCTTGCAGTTTATAAGAAGATGAAAACACTTCATACATATTACTGTGGAGTGTTCGTGGTGTTTTTATACCTCTGATGAACTCTACTGCCTCTACAGTGCTAGAGATCATGATAATCCTTGCTGTAAGGCTCTACCCTGCATGCTAAGTAAATTCCTGTAATTTTCTATCCTTCCTTTGTTATTCTGATCCAATTAAAGTCACTGCAGCTAAGTGAAAAGTCATGACTGGCTAATTGGATTTAGGAAAGCAGAACACCCATCAGGGGCCAGGTTTAATTTAGGTTTCCTCAAAAATTTTAAGGCCACTGGTAGGCTAGAAGAGGCAGCTACACTGTTGGTTGGCTGCAGCTTGGAGAAAAGGGATTAGCTGGCTGCTGAGTGAGTTCCCTGCTGCCTCATGTCCATGGAGCTCTCCAATTCCAATGCCTGTGTCAGTCTTTTTCTTCGAATCCAATGCAATGGTCCTTCATATATCTCACTCATGCCCCTTCTAAGTCTCCAGTCTCATCCTGCACCAGTCACCATCTCTCATGATTACTCTGCAGATCAGTGCAGTCCCCTCCCCAAAAATGAGCTTCCCGTGGTCCTGAGGGGCACTTCTGTGCAAGATGTGTACGTGACTGGACCTGCACTCCTGGATGTGGTGTGGGATATAAACGTCCCTGAAGTCAAGTGGAAGTTTTTCCAGTGAGGTTGAAGGGGTTCAACACATCTAAATACTTCTCCAAACACCAAGTGGCCAACTCCTTTCCAGCTGCCCTGGATGCAGACCCCCCAGGATTCCAATCACACAGGTGAATACAATAAAAGATCCATTTTCATTTTCTGAGCATTTATAAGTGACCAGAAGCCTATCTGTGATATTACCAACATAAGCCATTAATGGTGTGCCATATCTGCTAAAACCAAAAGTTTCATTGAAATTCATTAAAATAATTAATCATATCATAGATTCTGAGTACCTTCTGACTTTAAAGCTTCTAATAAATTCTTAGGCTATTTATTCTGATTTAATGCTCACCTTGGATACAGAAACATTGAAAAGCTAACAAACTGAATAGATGACTAATATTGTCATATGCCTGATTCTAAGAGCTTCAGAAACTTCATAAAACATGTAATAAAGAGTTACTAACACTACTACCTAAATGCACAGTAAGCCACTTGCATAGGACCAGTAACAGTCAAGAAATGTATCCCAACAAACATACAAAAATAAACAATATTCAAGGTGAACTCTAAATTCTTGGGTTTGGGACAATTTCAAAATACTTTACATTTTTGGCTTGGCCATTTTCTTTCTTTTTTTCCTCTCTTTTTTTTTTTTTTTTAATAAAATCATGCCTGAAAATTCAGAAAATCTCATGTATTTCCAATCTTGCATCCAAAACACAAGACTAGCAAGATCACTGGGCATGTTAAAAAGGCTGTCTATTAATATTTGTAAATATTTGCAGCATCAAATATTTGGAAGAATCCCTTGAGCCCTCACCTGACATATTTCTGCTCCTACTGAAGTAGAAGAACTAAAGAGGATCAGCCAAAGAAACAAAATCCTTCTCTCCTGCCTGTTACTTGTTGGTTTTTTGGTTTTTTTTGTTTGGTTGGTTTGGGTTTTTCCGGGTTTTTTTTGTTTTGTTTTTTTCTTTTTTTTTTAAGGAATCATTATTTTCACTTTGGTTGTCAACTGCAGTGAAAATATTCTCCCTGTTCCACTATTTCTAACTCCCTTGAGGATTTTTCAGGCCTTATTTCAACTGAGACCTTTTTTGCAAGTCTGGCCCTTACCCCCAGTAATGTTGCTACTGAGAAAAAGTTGTCTCATCACTGTTTTTACACAAATGCCTGACACTTGTTTCTTTCCCTGTGGTCTTGTCAATACCGGACCACAAGCTTGAAGTTGCCAGGACCTGAGTTCCCAGTCCCTCCCGATCTTGGCATTGACTGCCTTTCAGGATCTGGCCCCTGAGGCTTTGCAGTTGGCTCATGAAAAGAAAAAGGGCCCCTCCTTAAAATCACAGTCCGTGCAAGTTTGTGTCTTCCATGAAAATTAACATGCTGGACAGCAGATGGGACAAACACATGCTAGAGGCCAGATCCTTATGCTGGTTACACCAACATCATCTGCAAACTTGAGGGAACAAGGGCAAACAACAGAACTAAAGCAATTTACAGGAGCAGTAGGTCTGCCTTCCTGCTGGCTAACAGTAACAGTTTGGATTTTTGGGCAGAGGCAGGGATAAATAAAGAAATAACTACATTTATACAAAATTTCAGCCTGCTCTAAAGCTGTCCTTAGAGGTCCCATGCTGTGACTCTTGATATCCGAATCAAATGCTTTAAAAATCCCAAAGAACAACACACCACTACACCACTTTGCCAAGTAACAGGATTCACAACTGCCTTTGGAGAGCCAACCAGCCCCCATGGATACAAAAGTGACTTATTTTTCCCCTCTCTTCTTTTCCCCAGACCTTCACTTACACCTCCTCAAAATACCTGTGGTGAAATAATGACAGTGCAGCCTCATGGAAGATTCTGGCAGCATCCTGCAAAAGAGCAAAGCCCATGGTGTTCAGACAGTGCACAGAAGAATGATGTAACACTTTGCAAAGCACTACCTCCTTGGAAAGTCTTGACTTCTTTGAATGGAAGACCCAGATCCTGAACCAATTTTCTTCCCCTGACCTAACTGTCCCCTTGACTCTTGGCCTCCTTGATTTGAGGACTCATTCTTTCTTACCATTCCTCTTTCCTAGCCTCTGTCTGGTCACTCTCTGGGCAAGAAGGACCATGCAACATTGTGGTTCTACCCCAGTCTTCCTTTTCAGATAAAGTTTTCACATATCCTTCTCTTTAGGATACAAAGTTCCTTCCACTATGTGTAGAGTTACACATAAGCAGTATTTATTCCACTGTGCTTTTCAAAGGGAATTGGCACTTAATTTCCTGAAGATGCTGTGAAAATTTCAGCTGTACCCTAGGAGCAGCAGGGATTGTGAGTCTGTACAGTCAGACCTAGGAAATACTCGTGGATTTCTGGCATCAGTAAATTCAGAACAAGAACCTCTGATTTTGGATCCTTCAGCAAGTATAGCACAAAGATTTCTGTGCTCCCAGGTCAAATGTGTCTCCTTCATGGTAAGGCTCTCTGGACACATCTGGCATGTTATTAGATTAATTTCCACTGAGCTTGATCCAATGTTCATCAAAGTCAATAGTGACATTTCCTGGGTCATGCCAGAGGTCCAGTAATACTTCATACCTTCCCATATGTAATCATTTAATTACTTCCCACTAATTACTTCTGCAGGGAGCTTT
This sequence comes from Vidua macroura, assembly GCF_024509145.1. Classification (NCBI taxonomy): domain Eukaryota; kingdom Metazoa; phylum Chordata; class Aves; order Passeriformes; family Viduidae; genus Vidua; species Vidua macroura. The sequence continues at coordinate 19,183,127 of NC_071578.1, forward strand.
AAGATTTTCAGTTCTGCAACACCTTTTCCTGATGGTCTCTGGATCAAGCCTTTGCCCAGAGGAAGGTGATTGGCCTGACCCATGTTATAGGAAGGACTCTGCAGGCCTCTCTTTGACCCACAAGAGGCTCAACACTAACCAAGGGGAACATACATATATCATTACTTCTCTTGATCAGGATCTATTTCCTGCAGGACTCTGAATCAGGAAAATGCAGTCACATCTCTGTGTAAACACATGCACAGTATGGTTGTCTTTTGCATGTGTGCAAAGACAACCAACCCCAAAGGTCAAACAGGACTGCCACTCCAAAATACAATAAAGCTCTCAGCTTAACTTCAAAGAAGAGGAAAAAGCAAATGATCAGAGTGAGCAAGAAAGCAAGAAAGACAGAGATAAAGAGAAAAAACCAAGGGGAAGATGATTTTCTATCAACAAAACAGCAGGGACAAATTCTAGTTCATCTCATCAGAAACATCTCCTTCGTGTGCAAACACTGCCTGGAGCCAACACTAATCTCCCAGATTAAAGCCTTTTAATAGCAATTAGTCCTCTCTGCACTAACCCACTGGACACTCCACTGCATATTTGGGAAAGGGGGGAGGCTGAAGGGAGTGTCACCAACAGTTTAACCCATAAGTGCCCTGATGTGTCTAAATCCTTATCTTACACACACATTTGTGCACAGGCCAGGAAACCGTGGCAGTGAAACCTGTTTGGATTGCAGCAGAGAATGGGACCATGACAGCTAGATGTGGGTGTTGCATGTGTAAATACTTGGGTGAGTTGGATCAAGCCCAGACCCAGGAGGTGGAATTTCAGAATGGCATTATGGCAGGCCAGAAGCATTAGCCAGCTCCAGTCAGAAGCACTGACTGTATACCACCAGCTCCAAAAGCTCTCCCAGCTGGCAGCAAGAGACAACCACAGGTAACAAGATGTCCTTAGTGCTACCTTCATGTTACCAGCCTGCTGAACAGCCTTGGTACTGCTCCTCCCCAAGACACCTTCCAGCATCCCTGAAGAAAAGGAAGAGAAGAGACTTTTTAAAGTTGTTTTTGGTTGGTTCATCTCCATATCCCATCAAAGGTCCGTGATCTCTCTGTAAGTGTTTACAGGAAACACGAGCTGCTGCCCCATCTGGGTCTGGCAGAGGGAGCAGTTCCCACCTCCTGCACAGATTGCTGTACCAAGAAAGGCAGAGCCTACAGAAAAGAACATCAGATTGCATACAAGTCCCTGTTAACAAAGTGAGCAGCTTGGCTGAAATGGATGAGAGGGGGAAGAGGAAAGTAGAGGACACTGGTGCGAAACAATAGTCTCTGCACAGAGACTCTGAACTTCCCAAATGGCAAGCCAAGCAGAATTTCTTGGAAGGAGCCACATCAGCTGCCCTTCGAGCTATTAGACCACACAAACAGGACAGAGGAAAGCCTTCCATAAGGTGACAGTAGAGAGAGGAGAAAAAACTATTTTGAGTGGCTATTATCCCTTCCCCTTCTCTTCCCAGCAGTTGGAGCTGCCAAAACCCCTGCACAACCCTGTGGTGGCCCCCGCCCTGTAACACACACACACACACACACACACACACACACACACACACACACACACACACACCCCATCCATAGGGGTAGTGCAATTACTATTCAGGCTGGGGGCTGAAGATAGTCTCCTGGCCCTTCTTCTAATGTAAGGTTATTGTAATTGATATGAAGGTAATTGATAATGTGTTACGGTGAATAATGTCTTCAATTTTCTGCTAAATCCCATTTTTGTAGCCATCTGGGCTCCTCCAACTGCCCCCCTGGGACGCAGAGTAATAGATAGTAATTATTCTCAAGTCATTTACTTTTTCAAAGTGTTTAGTGCTTATCTGTTTTACAATTAAAATGGAAACGACCCTGATTCACTTCCTTTCTTTTTTATTTAAATAGCATTCACACACACACACACACACACACACACACTCCTGCACGCCCTGGAGCCAGGAGGGTGTGTGCATATTATTGTGTGAGTGCATGTGTGCCTGCATATAATTGTCATACAGAAACACACACGGCAGAGGTATGTACTTCATCGTGCACCTTCACTCTGAGGCACTGTGAAAGCACAATTACACAACACTAAGAAATACAAACTGTATTCATTTCCCCCCCACCCTTGTCCCCATGGTGATGCGTCACAGAGTGAATGCCTCAAAACACCCCACAGAACCACCCCCAGGGAGTGATGCATCCAGCACACAACAATGCACACCTCAACGCACCCAGAAACTACACACTTACCTAACCTTACCTGGGAACAACATATTTCCACAGAATCAGCCAGTGAACAAGAAATCAACTGTAAGTACGTCAAAGTGATAGCATTTTACCCCAATACTGGTAATCTGCATGAAGATAAACCTGCAAGTTCTAACAACACAGACACAGTTACACCTAGAAGAATACAGCTGACAGTATAAATGCAGAGACCCATATTAATATACTGTCGATTCCAGAATATACATGTAAATAAGGTAATGCAAGCTATTAAGGACACCACCAATGAAAACCCTCCTTTGTGCAGCAGCTAAACCTATTTCAGTATATGATCCAAACCTCCCCAGTAAGTTCTGGCTCTTTGAGTTCTGCCTCAGCTCGTGGTACTCCAGGTGAGACATAAACGAGCAAATCCGCAGTGTTCACAGGGATCCACTGTGCTAGATTTAAGGATTTTTGCAACAGTTGTAGCCTAAGCCTTGGTAACTGATGCACAGGAACATCTGCAGCTACAAACTACCTCAGTGAGAGTCTAACAAGGAGGGCTAATAGGAAAATGGTCCAGGAGCTTTCCTGAGGCCAATCTTTGGGTGAGAAAATCCAACTCATGTGAAGCATGCAGAAATAAACCCAGGGGAAATACTGCTGTTTGTGTGATGGTTTGAGAAGGAACCTGAACCAGTGACTATGTCAGACCCAGGCAAGTCTGTGGCCTGTAGGGCTTCAGAATGAGATTCTTCAACTAATCTCTGCCAGCCTCTCCCATCGCCATCTCTGTCCAGCCCACAGGCCGCTCTCACTGAAGCAAAAATTATCTCACTGCTATTTTAACGTTTCTGCCTTTGCCCCAGAGACCTAAAAGGACATGTTCAGGCAGGTACAGACTGGCATTGAAGCAGAAGCTGAGGTAAATGAAGATGGTGAGAATCTTGGGACAACCCTCCACAGAATTTTACAGGCTCCAGGTTGCAAGCACTCATCCAGAACTCAAATATCAAGCCTTTTAAAGGTGACTGACCATGTCCAGCCATGATTCAGAGCAAATGAGTGGCTGGCCTCTGAAAGAGCCTAGACTTCTGTATCTCAGTAAGTACAGACTCAAAATTTAGGCAACTAAATTAGGCAACTTTACGGTACTGAATTTGGATTATAAACCAGATCTTCTCAGACCAGTCACAAACCCATAACCTTGGAAGGCAGATCCTCCTGGGAGACAGGACAGGAGGAACCAGGTGCTCCATCCCATTCTTTTGCTCCCCAGAGCAGTTGCTAACAGAGGCTGATACTTTCCCACAGCAAAAAGGAGGACAGATACTACCCCCCAGGATGGTATCTTACATATTATTCCCTCTCCAAAAGCCAGGATACTAAGCCATTGCCAATTTCAGCAGATGGATGAGTCAACCATGTGTAATTAATTTAATTCTGTATATATATATTTTTTCCACATCTGAACAATCAGATGACAGCTTTCACAACCAGCCCTGCAACCCATATCACCACCATCCCAGCAGAAATACAGCCAAGGCTTTCTTCCATTCTCCCAGTAAGTGTCTGGAGCACTGCTGTCCTTTGCAGTCAAGGTGAGGGTGGCCCAGGGTTTTGAGCAGAAAGATCCTGTTGTTCTTTTGTTCAAGTTTGTAACTGTTTGGGGCTGTGTAGGGTTTTTTTGTTTTTTTTTTTTCCCTCTCTTCCGTCTCTTTCTGTTTCCTTTTTAATTCTTTTTAATGACTTTCCCAATGCATTCGGCAGAGGACCACGCAGAGACTGCTTCCCCCTGCTGAGAGGGAAACAAGAGTGAGGGAAAAGGGCACCAAGGGAACTGTTCACATCCTCTATTCATCTCTGCCAGCCTCTTTTCCCTGGTGACTAGCCCCACACAGCCCAGCTGTGTGGAGTTAGCATGGAACAAAGCAGAACCTGAACAAGGAAAATCTCATCCAGCATCACAGGATCTGGCTGTGCCAGCCATGTGAAAGAAATCCAGGGTACCTGACCCATGAGTGTGGCCCATATGGTCCTACCACAAGGGCAGCAGTGTGGGCTGAGGAGAGGAAAAATGCATTGTGGTTTCCATGAGTCCAGCAGAAGTCCCCCAGACAGGGAGAGTGGCTGGAGCCCACTGCTCAGCTATCAGGGAACACACATGGGAGCTGCAGCTTGGGAAACCTGCTGCTGAGAAGCCAATGAGCATAAAAGAAGCAAGTTTAGGACTCCTGCAGTACTCACAACTCTCTAGTCCAGGCACTCCCAAGCAATGCCATCCTTTATTCCAGCAGCTCCCCCAGCTCCAGCCTGGGAACGAGCTCGGTAGAAGGCAGATGGTACTTCCTCCATCTGCTCCCTGGCACTTGGCTGCATATACATCAGGGAGCAGGGTGACTATAGCTGGCCAGGAAGGACTGCAAGGTGGAAGCACTTTGCAAGGAAGCAAAGTTTGCTCCAGCTGGTTGCTTTTGGTGAGGACCTACCCCTTCACCCACAGGCTCCATCTCAGCCTGCAGGGAGCACCTGACCTTGGCAAGGGGCCTGTGGGCTGCACTGTGCCTTGGACAGCTCTGGAAAAGCAGCTGCTGCCATAGCAGGCTCTCCGGATTGCCAGGCTGCTGCTAACGAGCCGTGCCCATTCCAGGGTTGCAGGGAGAGGGGGAGAGCTCTGAGCTGCCAGTGGCCTGGGCTGGAACACCAGGAGCTGGTGGCTGGTGAAAGCATCACATGTTTACTGTACTACCACTTTGCATGGGACACCTGTCCCATAGCATCCCTCCTCTAGGAGGTGCACATTTAATCCTTAGTTGTTCCAGCACCAAAGAGGAGCTATGATCTCTGTTGCACATTATAACTGTTGTTTGATAATCAATTACTTTCCAATCAGGAAATTTCAAAGCGTTTTGTATCCAATAGTTTGCTGCATTGCTTTCTCTTGGGGGAATACATAGCATATGCTATATGTTTTCATTGATTCTGGAGGTTTTCCATGAGGAAAAAGGAAAAACCTCAAAGTACAAATTCCTTTGAAGTTCCTACTGCCCTGCCAGCTTTCAGGCAGGTGAAATGGATGGAGAGAAACATATAAATATAGGCTGGGAAAAGCAATGCAGTGACCCAGGTATATTCCTGTTGAGACAGACACGTCCAGCCCATCCCTGTCTGAGGTATATTCTGCAGCACCTCCAGCCAAGATCCCAGCAGCTGTGTCGTGATCTCTGATGGTGCTTCTATGCTCCATGAGTTAGCAAAGACTTTTACTGCATCATCTCCCTCCATTCTGCCAATACTTGTTTCTTTCTGTTTGTTAGCAGGTGGGCACAGAAAATGGCTGTTTCCCTGCTTCTTGATATCATTTATTTGTACACTGAGAAACCGAGCATTTTTGCACCCGTAGTCCTCTCTACTTTCACATAAACCAGTTCCTTAACCTTTCCTCACAGGCTGTGGTTTCCAGCTCTATGGCAGCCTTCAGCACTACACAAGACTCCACTGCAGTAGGCCAGAGAGCAGCTGGGACCTCTCGTGTTTCAGCATTGATGAAATCAGGCCCAAACTTTTTCTTACTGCAAGGGTGTGACATTACTGACCCCCACTCAGATTGAGATCTGCCCTCCCCCTAGGCATTGCACTAGTTCCTCCATTCCTTAGTCACCCTGAGCCTTTGCATCTACTGATTATTACTCACCTAAATTTAGTTTATTTCTCCAGCACACCAGCTTAAATGTTTTGAGTAGCAACCTTGATCTCCAAAGGACTTGCAACCTTCTTCCAGTTTGCTACCTCTCTGGTTGTTTTTCATTTTATTGTCAAAATCTCTAAAATATTGATCAGAAGCAGTTTCAAGCCAATTTTCTGCAAAAACTCCTCCCTTTCCAAGCAATAGCTGTATCATAGCTTAGAGCCATGTTGTGTCCAGACAGCAGTAACCAGCACAAGTGGGAACATCTCCTGTGCTGGGATCTGACACAACTACACCCCAAATGCAAAGGAGGCATTATAAGGGGAGCAGGCAGTGGAAATAAAGCTCTGGAAAATCAGAATATAAGTTCAGTCAAGAATGACTGATAGCTGGAAACTGGTCTTAAGCTCAAGCTGGGGTAAAAATCTAGGAAAATCCCAAGGCTACACTTCCAGATGAAACACTTGTTGATAGCCATTCTCTTTCTGACCTAATGGGCTGGAAGAGAGGAACAGAGAATCTGAAACCCTCAGCAGATTGCTTCCAGGTCTTGCTTTTCTCTTGCAATACACAGTATGTGTGGATGCCAAGCAGCAGCAGGGGAGAATCAGGGTGGTTAGATGATGTGCTTTCCTTCTGCTCTGCTATCCTACAGCAACTCATCCTGGTGAAAGAAACCAAGAAGGAAAAGATCTGAGGTTGATAAAAGAAGACAAAATAGAAATGGGATATAGCAAAATTTATATTTCTTGAAATAGTCTTGAATAAAAGTGTTCTTAACACTTGAAAAAGACCTTGGCTTTATCAGAAGCTCTCTTCACAATATCTTAATTAATAAATCACATTTTTCATTTTTAGAAGTATTGGAAATTTCAGAGGAATCCTCCATAAAAGCAATTCAGGAACTGCCAGATGTACAGCAAGGAAGTACCTTGAAAAAAAAATCAAGTGCAGAAGCCTCTCTGCAAAGACAGTTACACAACTGGGTTGAAATAGCAGCACAACAAAACGTAGAAGAGTATTTACAGCAAGTGACTATTTTCTGCTTACTGCAATATATTTATCAGTCAGTCTTTTCCTTGATATGTGGTGCAATCTCCTGGTCTCCTGCAGGAGTTTTGGGGTTGCAGATTGACAGACTGTTCTAGGTGCAGAGCCAAAACAATTACTTCCAGGTGGATACTGCACAAGCGCAGAGTTGCACAGCCCCGTGGGCCTGTCCAAAGCAAGCAGAGACAATGGCAGTACAAATGTCCCATGAGCAGAGCAGCAGGGAGGTCTGGCAGACACTGGGGCAGTGACATGCTGGCTGTTAGCCAGAGGGTCCATGAGCCCAGCAGCTCTGCTCTGTGCAGCACAGCAGTGACCACTCACACCCACAGAAGTGCTGAAGCCTTTGAGCCAGGACAAGGCTCTTAGCATAACTGTTGCTCTCAGTGCCCACGAGCAGAAAGTAACACCAAACCTTGAGTGTTCTTGGCACTGCACCATGGGACAGGCCAAGCAGGACTGCTGCACAGCAACCTGCCACTTCCAGGCACTCCAGACCCATCCTAAGCAAAAACATCCCACATCTCTGCCGTCCTTTCCATTGGAAATTCCTCTAGTGAGTAACTTCTGTTTTCAGCATGTCACAGACCACCAGGCAGAACCAAGGTCAAGCTGAGAAGTCTCTTGGCATCTAGATTAACTAGACCATAGTGGGTATGACAGTGGCTGATCCACCAAAAGCCACTTGTCCAGCATTACACAGCCAGAGGCTGAAGCCCCATGGACAAGCTTAAATAAGCCTTGAGTCCATGGGTGGAGGTTGCAGGACAGACTGCTCAGGCTGGTTAAGGCCTCTAAATGTACAAAAAACGTTACCAAGGGTAGATACCTTTGCTGAACTTTACCAGGAATTCAGGTGAAACTCAAAAAGGACCAAGAAACCTGAGATTATTTCTTTTCTTTCTAGTGTCAAGAGCTGGACCAACAGATATCCACCTTGGAAAGTATAGGGAACTTTCAGAAGTTGTGAAATAATCACAAAAAAAGTGGCAGTCTCCAAGATGCCTAAGTTTTGGGCACATTCCCATCCTTTTACCTGTTCTTTGGTTTCCACAGCTTAGCAAATAGGCTGCTAACAGTGACTTTAGGGGATGCTGTTGGAGTTACAGTTCCCCCATACTGCTTCAGAGAGAAATGAATGGTAACCCCATGTGCCAAACTAGACGCATATGGCCTAGGAGGGATGAAAGTCTTGGCGATGCCACCTGCTCCATTCTGGTGGGAGGGCTGAGGCCAGTGAATCTGTGCTCCTGCCATGTCTCATTCCACCCAGGACATCCCCATTCCATGCTCCCTGAGAGATGGGTTGTCCACTGAAGTACCTTCATGCTGAAGGGATGGCAGCATGAACACAAACTTGGTCTCTCTTGTCACTTGTTAAGACCAATGCATTCCTCAGAGTTATGTCCAGCTCTGGAGCAATATTCAGAGTCCCCCACTTTGCCAGTATGATTCCAACTCTCTCCCTCAGGAGCCTAATGAAGCCCTTATTGATCTTGGGAACACATCCCAGACCCAGCTGAAGGCTTCACTTTCAGCCCAGCATCACTTGATGGAGCAGGGCAGCTGTGGCCAGGAGTCAGGGCACTGCACTGAGGTCAGCCGAGGTGAGGCAGGAACAGAGACAGAGCTGGGCCCCCTCCCCTGCCAAGGTCTGCACATGTCTCTGCTCTCCTCCTGGCAGGGCAGCACCCAGGGGTCAAGGTGCTCTCTCTCAATCCCTTTTCCCTAACCCCCATCCTCCTCCACAGCCGCACGGCACTGGACACACCACCCTGCGCACGCCAGAGGCAGCGCGGGGTGGGGACCTGTCCTGGCCCCCCGTCCCTCGCTGTCCCGCTCCTGCAGCCAGGGAAGCCCCGGCCATGGATCACCCGGGGCGGGGGATGAGGCGTGTCCCCCGAAGATGACTTCAGATGCATTCCAGCGAGCCTGGCAACCTCCCGCACACACAAATAAAAGGAAATGAGAAATTTGGCAACAAAGAAACTGGCAGGGAAGCCACAGAGGCACACAGGAACGGGAAAAGAGATTAAACACAGGCTCAAGAGCCCCAGCGTGCTGAGCCTTCCTCTCTAAAGCCTCCCTTTAACTTTGATGGGGGGGCACAGGAGTCTTCTTTTCATTTGAAAGGGCAAGAGGAGGGGCTGGATAAAAGGGGTCCAGCATTATCCTGAATTGAGAGCACAAGAACGCGCTACAAAGCTTAGAAAAAGAAAAAGTGCAGGCACACAGCTTCCCTATATGCTTTTCTTGGTGGAAATCAGGAGCTGAGATCTGAATCTGGCCAGAGAAGTGATCAAAGTGGAGATGTTACAGGAGGAAGTTTAATAATGCAAAGTAGTTTGCTGAATGCTCTTCCCAAGTTCTTGCCTTTTTTTTTTCCTTTTTTCAACAATACAGTGACGTATTTGAGGCCCTCCAATTTATAATGGCAGACACTGACTTATATTGATACTACCTGCTATCTAAGAGTCCATCCCAATATATTAGACCACATAACTGTGTTTCTTTGTATTAGGATAACTCATAAACCTGCTGTGGTGCTTAGACTTTTGTCTGACAGTGGAATCATTTAAATCAATCCACTGCAATACTGTGACAGAATTCCCCTGCAGGTTGTACCCCAGAGTCTACAGTGTACTTTGACATCTGCGTTAAGACCAAGGGAAAAGCCCTTTGCTTCATGAGCTGTGTGGTTTCCTGTATGGAGTATATATGCTGTGGAGTTGACTGACCACAGATGTAACATCTACCTTGCCCTTCATGTATCATTACACTTCAGGCACTCAGCTGGACCTGGAGTGGGGAAGAAGACAACCCTTTCTATCAAACAGGTAGAACCTCTGAGAAAGTAAATGGGAAAAACACCCACAAAAGCCCCACACAACCCCTTCCCTCTGGATGAGAAAGGACACACACTCTCTATGCAGTCACAGCAGTACAGGATAACAGGCAAAGTATTTGTGTCAGGCCTGAGAAGAGCCCAAAACTGTTGTTCCTCCAGAGCTGAAGTCTGATTCCTTGGATAAGCTAGTTTCCTCTTCTGGAAAACACTGGGATGTCAAAGTATTGTTAGCAGACAATCAACTAATTCCTTCCAGACACACACACATCACACACTTGGAAGATGATCTTTTTTATTATTCCTAAAACAATCACAGCTGGTAGAAACAAAATGTCAAGGGGATCTATGGGACTCAGAGGCCCTGTCTCACCTCTGAATGATCTGGCTGTATAGACTACCCTGACCTGTGTCCCAGGGCTCCAGGAGCTACTTTGGAAGATCTTCTCCCAAGCAGACACCATCTCCCACTGAGACACAGTGGTCTCGGTTCAACAGCAGTCCAGCACCACAGGTGCCTGACATCCACATACATGAACCACCTCAGCAGGTGGGCTGGGACAGCAGTGAGAAAATGGATCAGGATTGAGACAGTAAGCTCCACTGGGACTTGAATTCTGGGTATCTTCTCCACTGTCTGGGTCTGTGAATCAGAACCAGTGCCAAGAAAGTGGGATCCCAGTGCACTGGGAAAAGAGTCCCATCCAATACACTTGCCTGGTGATAAAGTTTAAAGTGCCTGGCCATTCTGCACAGAGGAAAGGAAGGCTGGTCAGATATTCATATATCCTCTTCTAAAGGTGGATAGCAGGTGCCTGCTCACACTCCCCATCACAATTGGTTCAGACAACATGGCAGAGGTGCCGTTCTTGCCAAGGTGCTTGAGGTCTATGTCCAAGCTTCTTCTGCTAAAAGAAGGGAAAATGAAGCACAGAAAAGCAAAATTTTCAATGGGGTCTGCAGCATTAAACACCAGGTGAGAAATTTTCCTTTACAAGTTCATTCACAAAAAGTCAAGAAGTTCTGCTAGTTCTTTTAAATCCCTAAACTCTGAACAGACAGAGGATTGTCAACAGGGACAAAGGGATGGATTCCTAATTACATAAACACAGTAGTTCCCAAGACAGTCTTATGCTGAATCAATGGACAAAGAACATTTTCCAAAATAGCCATATTTTGGAAAGTTCAAGCAGTGGGACAGTCTTTTAAAGACACTAGGAAGCAATCAGAGTAAAGCTGGGATATTTTGTCTATTTCAGCTACTGTATTTTGATACCTGCGCTGGTCCTGAATTTCCCCATCTGCAGAATGGAAAATAGGTTCCTGGGCTTTAGGCTTGGTCCTCAAGTCTGTTTTGCCCAGATCCCCATGGGAACTTTCATCCCCAGCGAGTGGATGCCAGTGACTGTCCATATTCGAACCATATTCCACCAGGACCCATGTGCAGGGCTGAGTCCACCTTCATGTGGTCCCACCCTCCATACTTATGTTTATCTGTGTTCAGGAAACCTGAGCAAAGAGGTGGGAGTGTAGGACAGAAAAGAGGAGGAGCTGGGCCTTACCTCTGGCTTAGATTTTCTACAAGCTGTAGGGACAGAGTTCCAAAATACTCAGTTTTCCTTTCTGTGAAACAGATGAGCTGTATTCTGAGCCTCCTTTTACCAAGGGGTAATGCTTTCTTTTACCAAAGGGTAATGCTTCCTTTCCCACCACCTCAGTCCCCATGGCATGCACCAGTAGCCAGAGAAGTTGAGAACTGTGACCATCTTGTTCATGGCTTCTGGCCCTCTTCACATCTTAATCTGCAAAAATTCCCACCTAAAACTGAGCTCCCTGGCCTGGAAAAATGAGGCTATTGGAGCTGCCCTGGCGAGGCTGTGTGGCAGTACTGTGGCATCACATCTCTGTCCTCATAGGATGTGGGCTGCAAGCTGACTCTGCTTAGAGAGAACATTAACTACACCTCTTTATTATTGAGAAGAAATTTATTGGAGACATCCTTCCCTCTCTCCAGCTTCTCCTTTACCTTCGCAGAAAAGTAAACATTTAATTTTTTTTGTTGTTAATAGATTTAATGTTCATTTGTCGGTAGCCTAGGGGCAGGAACGCATGACATTTCAAATAATTGTTGTTTCGGGGGTATCCTCTGGAGGAAAATGCTGCAAAAGTGTGGAGAAGATTTAAGTAAATTACTGTGTCAGCTTCTATTTATTCCTTACATGATTGCCAGAGGCAGGGCTGCGAGATAACCATTAGACGCCCAGCCATAAAACAGGGAAGCAGAATTTCAAAAAGCCAGAGTGCCATTACTGGAAAGTTAGTGTGTAACATGTTAAATTATCCCCAAAGTAGGGGCATATAGGAGGGGGGAGCCACGTGTCTAAGAGTGAGAGAAAAGAAAAAGAGAAGAAGAGAGACTGCGTAACTGCAGGGAAGGAGTTTCTCCATGAGGAAGGAGTGAAAGAGTAGATAGACAGATAGATAGATAGATAGATAGATAGATAGATAGATAGATAGATAGATAGATACTGAGGGCATGAAGACTGACAATTCCTAATTCCAGCTCTGAATGCCTGCCATGGTGCCTAAGGACCTTTGGAGCAGGTGAAACCACTCTTTTTCCAACAGCCAGAATAGGTTGCAGTCAAGGGAGGTGATTGTCTCCCTCTGCTCTGCACTGGTGCAGCCTCACGTTGAATACTGTGGGCAGTTTTGGTCAGTGCAATATAAGATGGACATTTAGCTATTAGAAAGTGTCCAAAGGAAAGAAACAAAGCTGGTGAAGGGTCTTGAGGTGAAGCCGTATGAGGAGCAGCTGAGGTCACTTGGGTTGTTCAGCCTGGAGAAGAGGAGACTGAGGGGAGACCTCACTAAAATTACAACAAGAGGAGGGACAGACATTGATCTCTGCCTTAGGATCTTTTCCATGTCAGCAAGAGGGTGCCCAGCACCCTCTACCCAGGTAACAGAAGCCCTGGAGAGGAGAATGTTGGAAATGTCTGGAGCATGCCAGGGCAAACAGGCCAATATCCACATGTTGGGGGCAATGCACAGGCACGGGGCTGAGGGGCTGAGGGGCTCTCTCCATTGATCTCTGCTCTGTGGTGACCAGTGACAGGATCCAAGGTAATTGCCTGAAGCTGAGTCAGAGGAGATTTAGGTTGGACATTAGAAAAAGGTTCTTTCCCCAGAGGGTGGTCCAGCACTGGACCAGCCTGACAGAGCTCAGGAAGTGCTCAGACAACACTCTCAAGCTCATGGGGTCACACTTGGGGTGTCCTGTGCAGGGCCAAGCGTTGGACTTGATGGTCCTTGTGGGTTCCTTCCAGCTCAGCATATTCTGTGATTCTGTGACAGGTCCCTCTACCCAGAACAATCAGCTTCAAGCTTTCCCTTATCAAATCCTTTTCACCTCCCTCCTCTCAACTGTGGGACATTATATCACCCAAAGGACTGGTGAGCACCAGAGGCAGCCCCAGCTCTGCTCAAGACCATGAACACTGCTGCAAGATGATGCTCAGGCTGAAAATTAAGCAAGACATGGAAACAAAAGGAAGAAAGTCTGTCTGGGAGGAATGGGGAATGCTCAGGTTCTGACATGGAAACTAACAGAAAGGGACTTGCCCTGTCGGAGCCTTCCCCAGATTGGGGTGACTCCGGATGGTGGTCCCCGGCTGATCTGCAATCGACTGAGGGGTTTCTGCATCGGAGGACCCTAGAGATTCTGGGGGTTCAGGGGAATCTGAGGACCTGTGGGAACCCGGGGATCCTGGACGTGCTGGAAAATCGTCCCCTTGCTTTTCCACTGGAAGCGATTCTGCTTCCTCCTGATCTGTGGTGAAGAGAGCTGCCCCAAGCTGCTGGCTGGGCAATTCTCCCTGTGCTCCTCCAGGAGCCTGAGCTATTTGGTGTAAAACAAGAGACTCCTTGCCGCGCTGTGAAAACGACTCTAACATTATTCTCGCGGAAGGTAAAAGTTTTGCGGCATTCTTATCTCTTTTTGTGACCAGATAATGCAAATGCCTATTGATCTCCTGCCAGAAATTTGGTTCGAACAAGAGATGTGTCTCAATGTGCGGATAATTACACCGCACCCACAACAACAGAGCCTTTAGCTCTTTTGGAGTCATCTCCACAGGATGTGTGGATGCCACCCTCTGTAGGGCTGACAAAACTTGGATCTGCTCTTGGGAGTATCCCCCCCCCATGTTCTCAATCTCAACCGATCTCACCAAAAGCCGAGTCGGCGCAAGGTCGGTCCGGAGATGGTCCTGATTACTGTCCAGCAGCTCACAGGCGAGAAATTCCAGGCGCGCTTCTGGTTTTTCTCCTCTCCGGGCTGTCCTTGGGATGATTTGTTTCGGTGAAGGTCAGGATGTTTCGTCTGGAGCTGTCCGCTCTCTCTCTCTGCGGAGTCTTCAGGGTGTGCCTGTTTCTCGGGTGGAAGTTGGAGGTCGTCTGGCAAATTAGTCTCTTGTCGGTGCCCACCCAGGGACGCCAGATGTCGGAGCCTTCCCCAGATTGGGGTGACTCCGGATGGTGGTAAAGTCTCTCCTCCAACCCGTGCCTTCAAAGAAAGACTCAGCAGTCTTCAGTCGTCCGGTCTCAAGGCAGTTTATTGCATGTTATCTCAAGGCACACAGACTCCCTGACATTGTCCCTGACTCTGTCTGTCCCCGTCTCTGGCTGTCTCCTCTCTCCCCTCCCCGAGGGGCTGGTGCCATCTTTTATATCACATATTACGTATTAGGTGTTTATAGTTTTTCCCCAATACCTACTACCTATGTTGAACAGTGACTTTCTACTCTAAACCAATCTGTGAGTGCCAACATCACCAAGAACATGGAGAATAGGAAGAAGAAAGAAGGAGGACAGGGCACGCCCAAATTCCTCCATCTTAGAACCTCTGACCCCCATGTACAAACCTTATACCCCCCTGTACAAGGCCTAAAACCCCCCTGTACAGCACTAAAAAATTCTACCATTCACCTTGTGACTACTTCTATTATAATATCTAAACTTTTGTGATTTCTTGTTCTTCCTGCAAAGTTGGTAAATTGTTCCATGGGTCAAGCTCAAGACCACAGGGGTCCCTGGCCGCCTGCCAGGGTCTCAGAGGCCTCTGCCCTGAGCCCAGAACATCCAAGAGTGTCTGAGGGACACCTTGGGTTCCGACATTGCCCCACACCTAACATTGCTTGTTGTGTCCATTTGTGCTGTTCTGGATAGATCCTGTTTGTCCTGCACAAGCTTCTTCATCATCCTCCCTCCACTCCTGCCTATTACTCACACTCTACAGCTCAGCTCTGCCCTCTGACTCACTGCCCAGAAGCTGAGGGTTCTCCTTCTTTTTCATTGTAATTTATTTACATCATGAAAAACAATTAAGTTCCAAAAAGTCTTATTTATCCCAGGGATCTGGTTTTATCTTCCCAGAATCACTCTTCCTTTTTTTCTTGCCACTGCTTCATTTTTCCTCACTTTTTTGTCCAAGGAAATCTCGGCTGTGTGGGAGTTAAGGGGCTATCAAACTTTGAACTCAGGCCCTGTAGCCCCAGCCTCTCCAAGCCAGTGTCTCTGCTCCCACCCTCTCACATATGAAGGTGGGAGTCCAACCACACACTCAACAATAAATAACCAGAGAGATCCTTTTTTCTTTTTTCTTTTTTTTTTTTTTTTTTTTTTTTTAATGACTCACAAGGAAGACTTGCTGGTTAAATCATTGCTAACTCTCAACCTCCTCAATATTTCTTTGCTAATAGACTTCAGGTTTAATTGAAGGATCTTCTCTGGACTCTGTCTAAGGCACCATTTTCTCTTTAACCCCACCGCTCACAGCCTCACAAAAGCCAATCCATTAAGGGTCTTCATTAGTTTGAGCACCAGCCAACCACCCAAGCGGCAAAGGTCAAACACAGTCACCTGTCACAACATGGCAGTAAAACTACTAATTGTATGGGAACAAATGAGATAAAAAGATGGTACTATTATGCTATTTGATTTATTTTGTTTCCAAAGAGTCATTTAAGACTAATTTACTTTGCAAGCTATAGAGTGGGCCTGTGTGGATACAGCTTCTTCTGTGGCCAGTGTGGGTATGTGCATGTGCACACGTGTGTCTCTCTCATGGATGTACACACACGTGTGCACATACAGGGGTCTGACATGCAAGTCTAGGGAGCCATAAAGTCATGGCACCATAAAGCCTTACATTTAACCCTTCAGCAGGCAGAGCCCCACGTCACCCCAAAACAGCTCTGCACACTGCAGTAGCAGCTCAGTCACATCAGCCCTACTGCTGGCAGCTCCGTTGTCCAAACACCATTCCTCAGCATTCCAAGTGCAACGGCAACGGCCAAGGCAGCCAGCGCAGGATCCCATTTTGGAAGGGCCTTGCTTTGGAAACCGTTCCTTACCTTTTTGCTCACGGGAGGAGGAAACGTCCCACATGCCCTCTGGTGGACACGTGTCACGTAGCAGCTCGAGGATCAAAATGGGAAGCTGGAAGAGGCCATGTTTGTAGATACCGAAAGAAGTCGTCTTTAAGGGGTGTTTAAAAGCTTGCTTTCTCTCCAGCTTGTCCTGGGAATCATGTTCCCAGTATATGTCTGTGATTGCCAACTGAAAAAATCTGGGCTTTCTGGGACACAAAAAACACAGCCCAGCCTCACCTCTGTTGTAGGTGCCAAAACAACATGGCCATCTTCACTACCAGTTCCCCATTACCAGATCAGGGTCTCATCTTCCCTGGAAGTAAATAGTACTTCTCCTGAAATAAAGGCCTTGTTACGCAAACACAGGACCCAACCTCAGGCTGTGCAGCCACCCTTCAGTACAGCACACCAAACATCACCCAGGATCAGAACAAAAGTTTCTATGGCTTTTAAAAGACACCTAATGCTGATTACAGCTTTGATATTGAATAGAAAATCACCAAGAATTCTCTAAGTAGAGATGAAACATTCAGGTACTTTTCAAAGAACATATCTTTACATGCTCATGCATTAAGGGCCACTGCCTTGGCTACTTTGTGGTTCAGATCAACTGTTTCAGGGCAATGCAGGGAAGAAAGCAAGCTCTTGCCACATCCAAATATGGGGAGACATGACCTCCTCAGAGAATGAGATGGCTCCCTCCTGTGCAACCGGCTGTGTGGTGTGCTGCATGTCCAGACTTGATGAGTACAGTTGGTAGAGCAGTATTTCCATGAAGGCAGAATTGTAATTTCTGCTTTTCTTTGAAGGTTTTTGACCATCTCTGTTCATCAGGGAGCCATGTAGACCACCACAATTAAAACATGCCATCCCTCTCCTGTTCTGGGTCTCTCAGAGTCCAGAGCTGGTCTTGTCCTATGTTTTTCTGTTCCTGCTGGAAACAGGAGGGACCTTGATCATAGCTTTGTGTGCCTATGGTGAGCATTTATGTTATCCAGTACTATCACTAGGGACCTGAACTGCATGTCAGCTGTGCTTCTGCTCCCTCTTCTCCTCATCTTTTCTCTGTTTGTTCCCAGCCCTTTCCTCTTTGCTCTGGTCTCACTTCACAGCTGTCCCAGTGCTGAGATAGCCATACCAGACTGCTTGTCTTGAGCAGCCACCAACATGTTACAGAGGATCCCTCCAGCCCAAACTCATCAGCCCCCAGCTAACAAAGGGCTCATGAGAAAGAGAAGTTCCCTGAGCCTGTATTTAGATACAGACATTGCCTATCGTGGGTGAGAAACAGGCTCCACCAAGCTTGTGAGGCATCATCACAGCTACCAGCAGGACCCCACAGTGGAGATGATTTCTGTGTAGAAGGGAAAATTAGAAATTTTTTGCTGGCAGTGGGTCATTTGCACCTTTTAAATGAATCCAACCAGCTCTAAATTTGCTCCAGAACTGGAAGAAGGGGAAGGGAGGAGGATGACAAGAGCATTAAAACTCTGCTCCTTTTTTTGTTATTGAAAGATTATCTCAATTCACCTTTTCTTCCATCAAAATTTGAAAAATAAAAAACCATACAGAGCTTCTTGAGACTTTTTTCTCCCATTTCCCAGATATTCCCATAACATGAGAGGGTAAGTAGCTTTTAACAGCTCCAGTGGAGTCCAAATTAGTTTTTCTGGCAACCAAATGCAGTCTCCTCCACTATGCACACACACACACACACATCACTGCCTAAAGCATTAACAGATCCTGCCCAAAGCACAAAGCTAAGGAACCAAAAGGATGCAATGCCTTGTAGTGTTAAAGCCCCTAAATACACATTACATTATGTTATCAGCTTAAATTACACAATTTCAACTGTATTTTCAAGGAAATGGCTCCTTAATCTAGGGCTTAGGATGGTGTTTCCTTAATAAGTGGCTCTGCCCTTATTTTATTTTCTCTTTGCTCACTTAGGTGCTAGGCACTGCACAAACCTTTTCCTAAAGACTAAACTGTACCTTTCTTTCTCCTGTGGCATTTTCTACTGGTGTTCATGATGAAAGTGGCCAACTGCTTTTCTGAGTTGAACCCACTTTATCTTCCAGAAATGGGATTTGTTTTTTCCATTCTAGAGACAAGAACTGAAGTACACAGGAATTAAGGTCCAAAGGCATCTGATGCATTTTGGAAACCCTTTATGTGTTCAGTGCACTTAACTCCCTCTGCAAGCTCCCCAGCTTCCATTATATTCAGCAAGGACATCTGTGACTCAGAGCCACACCTCAAGACAAAGCAGGGGAAAGCACAACCCTAAAAATTAGTGAATTATTACTGGGGCAAAGTGACTCATCCAACAGCTCTTTGGAACTCCCCTTTCAATAACCATGCCATGAGTATTTCTTCACTGGACCCTGACTCACTGCAGGTTCAGTAAGTAAAGAGGCAAAGGCCATACAGATAAATGTCTTTGCTCTGCTCCTGAGCACATCCAGGTTGAGAAGTGTAGAAGCTGGGAGTGTTATTTGAAATGCTCATAACAAAAGACTTATCTATAAGGAATAGACAGATATGCCAGACAGAAGTAACCAGATCTTCATCACACTGATGCTAACCATAGTGGGAAAAAAATATGCTGTTTTGCTTCTACTGCAACTATTTTACTGGGGGGAAGGGGGAGTGTGGGGGGAAGAACACATTCTTAGCTAGCTTTTCCAACACATATGAAAACTACATACTGTCTCTCCTCAAATTAAACCAAAAGAGGAAAGACTGGGCACCACACTGTCAAGAATAATTGGCTATGCAAACACAATTTAGGAAGCAGCAGATTTGCAGAAAAGTATCTTGGAGTGATGATGAATCACGTCTATGAGTCAACTACATCAAGCTTTTCAGGGGAAAAAAAGCAGTCACCACACCAGGAATGTGAACAGCAGTGTCCTTTGCCAGATATCTGAATTATTCTTCCCACTATGATCTATCCGAGAAAGGCCTCCTTAGGTGGGCTGCTTCCATAAAGGGCAATCTAAGCAACATGTAAATTTACTCAGGACTCCAAGTCCTCAGAGTGGGGAACATATGATCAGACATCTGTGAAGCTGAGATGGATGACTGAAAGAACGGGAATTGTTTAGTGGGAAGAAAAAGACTGAGGAGAGACATGGCAGCAGTTTACTAATAGGTGAAAGAGGGAAGGAATAATTTTTTTCCATGTCACTTACAGATACAAAGGGAAGTCATGGATTTGAACTGCAACGAAAAGATATTTGCTCTGGACATTGGCAAGAATGTTAGAGGAGTAAGTACTGCAATAGATTTGCCTGGAGAGAGGAGGATTACTTCACTGGAGGTTTCCAAGGATGGATTAGGCAAACATCTGTCAGAATTGCTTACATAACTGTGATCTCTCCTTGGAAGCAAAGATATAGGCTAAAGATCTCCTAAATAAAGCTCAGCCCTTATAAAATTCCAGCACTTTGATCCAGAGCATGGCATGCTAGCTCTGCTCAGAGAAACATATAATAGGAAATTGTTAAAAAATTATATTTTACCAGAAGATATAAATTAGATAATTAATGTAAAACTTCAACCAAGCATCTAGCTTGCAAGATCTGAGACCTTAGGGTTGGTGGTTGACAACACCATAAGGAACAGAAAATAGGGGTTGATAATAAGAAGACTGGACAGATCCTACCAAAAGCTTTCAGTCTCCATTGTAGCTCATGAGACTTGTACTGATTCAAGAAGCAGTGGCTTGGGGAGCTGATGAGAAAATCCTGGAACTACTTCTCACAAAAAGCTGGGATGAGTGAGAACTCCAGTTCAGGGCCAGTTCATCCCAACGATCCCGTGAATTCTAATCTGATTTTCCCCATGTATCAGTGGCCTGTTTGCAGACAGCGGGCCTCTCCAGACCACGGGCTCTTTTGTGTTGTGATGCTCCGACCACCGCAAAGCTGACAGGGCACCTCTCCGCTGCTCCCTGCGGCCCCGCGCTGCTGCAGGACGGGAGCGCTCCTTCAGCACCGCGGAGAGCGGCCTCGCCACCGCGCCGGGAGCCCAGCGCGCCTGCATCCTCCGCGGAAAGGGGCCAGGCTCCTCCTCGGGGGCACCTCCATCCCAAACCGCCTTCCAGGCGGTTTGTCACGGGTAAAAAACCCTCTTGATTTATTCAGGCTTACTTCATGTGGGCTGAAATCGGTTCCAAGGAGACATTTAAATCTGAACAATGACCATTTCCAAAACAGAATTCTTAATTTTAGTTTAACCTTGCAACAATTTTGGATCAAGAATTATTCTATTGAATAAATTTGTTCCTACCAGTCATTATCTTAGATAAACAAAAAAAGGGGGGGAAAAAAACTAACAAACCCAAAACAAACCATGAAGTTCCATACTGCTAAATGGAAATGTCCTAGTATGATTTTGTTCCCATTGTAAATGGGAGCAGGTCATTAACCAAGCTAGTTAAGTAACTCACCAATTTTCAGCCAGAAAACCAGCCTGTTACCTGGGCAATCAGATAATTGCATTTTACGTTTTCAAATAACCCTTAATAATCGGGAACTAATTAATGTCCATAACACCCCAATGAGCTATGAATGTTTACTTCCAACTTATTGATAGGAAAACTGAGGCAAAGATCTTTGTCCCAGACTGCAAAACCCATCCAGGACAAAGAAATAGGTAGAAAAACTTCTGTTTTCCACCCTTGTATCTGCTACATTCCTTTGGAAACACATGAAGGATGCTTTTATCCATATGATGAAGCTACCAGCAACCGCTGAATCATCAACTAAACCATCAGTCAGCCTAATAATTAGTCAACTAATTAGCAACCACACAAAGCAGATTCATTTACTCGGGGTGCCATCCAGTAGTGCACTAGCAGGAGAGTTGGATGGCAGGATCTAACGAAGGAGTGGAGTGGCAGAGTTGGCCCTCACGGCAGGCCCTGGCCAGCTTGCTAACAGGGAGTCATGCTCAGCTTTAGGCTCTAGCATTGCAGCACAGTTTCTTGGTGGCTGATGCAGAGAGGTCCACATTCCCAGGTCTTGCTGGAGGAGAAGGGATCCTCTGGCTAGGGAAAGGGAAGACTGAAAAGCCAGTTTTGAGTCCCATCATTCTTTCCAAGGGGCCAGGGGCAACACACACCCCTCGATGTGTACGGGGAGAAGGCAAAGTTTCAGCTGTACCTTCACAAACTACATCCAAGTGGTAAACTTCTAGCATAGTGCAGTGTTGAGAGCCTGGTAAAAAAGGTATCTGTCTTTATCACACAGGGCTCAGTGTATTAGCTATCTTCCTGTTCAAGTGCTTCCTACTAAATCCATTTTCCCACATGGAAACTACCAGATCTATACTGAACTGAGAGGGATATAAGAATATTGAGAGCAGGGAGGGGATCTCCCAGCAGAAAGTGTGGCAAAGAGGAAAAGCTGAGCGCTTGCATTCAGAGTGGCTGGGGAATACCAAGTGCCCAGGATTAGTCATTCAAGCAGTCTGCAGTCAGAAAGCAGCTGCAGTGAAAAATCAAAAGGTCTATATCAAATAGAAAGGTTTTCTTTGCAGGTAAAGTCTTCAGTGTGAAGCACCTAGAGAGATTTTTAATTTTTTGAGGACACAAGACTGTTATTTTAATTCTTACTACAATTACTAATCTCTGAACTTACAGGGAAACAAAATTAGAATTTTCAAGACTACTCTATCCATTAGCCAAGAGACCTCAAATGTCCAGCTAAAAATGTTTAGGTTTAGCATGGAGTGAAAAGAAAATAGCAGTTTAACTTATAGTTGAAGCCATTTTAGATCCTTAACGCACATCATGAAGGAGTGAAAGAGTAATTGGTAGCACTAGGAAAGAAGTTGTTAACCCTGAAAAAAAGTGAGTGAAAACCAGAATCTTGTCATCACGTTCATGTAAACTTTTCCTTGGCATTTGAGGGATTTTAGTATAAATTTCTTCCAATAGAGAAAAAAAACCTTAAATCACATGGACTCCTGAAAGACCAAGGCTACACCAGCAGGACACTGTCTGCAGGACAGAACAAGGTATATGATGTTGTATATTTTCTGCTTCCTCCTCCTGAAAATCAGTGAGTTTTTCCAAGTGTTTAATGCAAAAAGATTTTTACTGTGCTAATCAGCTGAATCAAGTAATTATTTTCCTCCTTTCAAAGCAAGATATTTTATTAAAGCATTTTGATCAGGCTTGAAGATGTAAGTCCTGGCTCATAAAAGATGTTGTAACTATGCCTCGATCATTTGAAATGTGTTAGCTGAACTCTGCAACCCACTTTTAACTCCTGTGAATTGCAGAGTGCAGAGCCTAAAGGTAGGGTAAGCTGGTTCATTTTGCCTCCTAGCTGAGGCAGGCTGCAAGTGGAGCTCGGAGCAGCTATGTAGGTTTAGCTAATGGGAGATAACTTCTTATATTGTGATGCACTTGCAATAGGGACTCCAAGTATTTGCTTTAGGCTTACCCTCATTCTAATACCATTAAAATGGTGTGGCTCAGCAGTTCCCAAAGGGATTATCATGAGCCTCCATTTGAGGAGCTCCTCATTTGACCAGCCTCTGAGAATGGGTGTTAGGCTCACCAAGTGCCCGGTGGACTCATCCCCACTCTCCAACTCCTTCAGCCTGTTTTGCAAGAGAGAGTGAAAGAAATACTGACACAGATTCTCTCCCCTTTTCAACATGCATAACTGCCAGAACTCTCCCAGGAAGCCCAGCAATCTCCCTGCACCTCCAAGGCCCATAGAGATGTTTGTCCGTAGTGCATGAGGAGCAGGCTAGTAGGGAGGCCAAGAACCATAAAGTGGGCTCCTGCAGCAGGAAAACCTGTATGACGATATGTGAAAAATAACCCTGACTTGCTAATCCTAGCTGTGAGCAAACAATTAGCAGGAAGCAGAGGCAAACAGGAAAGCTGATTTAATTATGTGACACTGATACAGCCAGTGAACTGGAGGGAAGGGAAGGGGGGAGGCAAGGGGGGGCACCGGGGATGTGGGGTCAAAACAGTTTGTAAAAATCTGTTTCACAAAAGCTGTTGTTCCCCTCGGGGCAGAGAGAGATTACCGTGGCTCAGTGTCTATCAAACACGGGAAGAGAATAGGGCCAGGGGCAATGAGACAGCTTCCGAGTATGAAGGGCCCTTCTTCTTCTCCGCAGCAACCAGCAGCCTGCCAAAGAATTCCTGTAAGCTCTCGGCGGCTTTGTGTGCCTGCCTGGGCTGTGGGCAGCTCTGCAGCAGGCCTGCCTATTGTCGGCAGGGCTCAAAGGGAGCAGGGGAGAGAAAAGGGGAGCTGGGGGAGGAAGAGGGTTTAAGGGGGCTTGTTGTTATCAAAGCCGCTGAGGTTATTGTGCTGGAGCAGAACCACGCTGCTTCTGAGCCCCTTCAGTGGGGCTGTTAATGGAGGCGCTGCAGGGAGACAGAGGGTGGGATTTGCTCCGTGTAAACTCGCTGGGGTCTTCCTCTGCATGCACTCTCCTGGCTCCCACCTCTGGCTCAGAGCAGGCGTATGTGGACATAGGTGAATGGCCCTGCACCCTCCTTATCCATCCCCCCCTGCACCCAAAGACACCTGCCAAGGGAGCTGGGCTGCCATAGCTCCCACTGGCACACCTGGGACAGGCACACACAGAGCACAGAGCAAACACCCCTGCTCAGCACAGAGGCACTCACCGGCCACTCTTGGCTTCAGAGATAAATGAACGCCTGTCCACATCTGCAAAGGCAACAATTCACCGCTGAAGGCAGCTACAGCTGGACACACAGATACACCTGATGGCTCATGTACACACCCTCAACATCTGGGTCCTTAAACCAAACACACAGTCACGTAAAGGCACACACAGCTATATGAAGGCATGATTTTCCTGGCAGGCACAAACAAGAAAGTCTCAGGGCACTGCCTCAGAGACCATGAGCACATGGCAGAGTTAGCACAAGTGATGCTAAGCCAGGTTGTTTTAAAAGCTCCATCTGCATCACAGGAAGAGAAGCTGAAGGCCCTTGGGGAGCAAAAGCCCCAAGAAAGAGCATGTGAGCAGAGGTCTGTTGTCAACAACTTTGCAAACACTGATGCTGTGTGTAACAGAATCTCCCAAAACACTGTGCTCAACACAGCCTCCAAATACCATGACCAATAAGAGGAAGGGCCTGATCCTGAAAGTGGGACATGCCCCAAGATACCACAGAGTCAAGGTGAGCAGGATGGAAGTGCTGGATGCCTGCTCAAACTCTAGGTCTGACTTGGATCAGGACAACTGAGCCAGGCAGTTCCCAAAGCCTGGCACACTAGTGCAACAGAATCCATGGCAGATCCAAACTCCTGCTGAAGGAACCAAGTCATCCAATATGAAATCCCAAAAGAAAGTTTTAATGGGAACCAGAGTCTCTGTCTCCTTATCCCTTAAACTTTCAGTGGAGAAGTGGCAACCAAAGTCCTTCCAAGGCACAGAAGGAGGTTTCACGTGTGTATTAGACCCACAGCCAAGACCTTGATGAAAGTGGGAAGTCACAGATGCCTGGCCCTTTTCTTAATGTAAGTTTGGCTGTAAAAGCTTATCACTCTGAAAAAAAAATCAACAAAATATTCTTTCTGGATCTGGAAACCTTCTTCATGCTCAAGTCAACCAGGTTGGTAGAAGCTTTACTCCACAGTAGCCAAATCCACACCTGATGACAGCTTAGGTCAAAATAGCCTTCACCTGATGGACATAGATGGTGGAGAGCTGGTGCATTACACAGCAGCCAGACCCTCTCCTATTCCCAGGGTGGCCCCACTCATCAGTCCCAGAGAGACCATTTGTCCCAGGGCTGGTTCACCACATTGGTGCTAACCAGGTCTGCCCAGGCTCACAGAAACACTCATAGGTAAGAGACCCATGCAGACAAACACACACATCCATGTGGGGGGTGAGAGCAATTCAGTTGCACCCAGAACCACCTTCTTCCCTTCTCCTCCCACTCCCACCCCATTGCCCAGCAGATGCTGCTGAGCCAGCCTGGAGAGGCAGGAGGGAAGATGAGAAGAGGGATGAAGAGGTACCCCAAGAGGGAGAGCAGCAGCCTCTGACAACCATGGTAGGAAAAGTAGGGGGGCTGAGACTGTGGGGGAGGGGATGGAGGCAAGGCAGGGAGGGCTTCTCATTGTGAGGGAAATTTTATTTTTAACAGATGCTAAGGCAGATGGCACAGAATTAACAGAAAATGGGAGAGGAAAAAAGAGGAAGAACATTACTGGCTCCAGAGAGAGTGGACATTAAAAAAATAAAGAATAAGGGAATGAAAACAAGTTTAAGTACTCTCTCCAGAGGAGGGGGGGAGGGAAAGCGCGAGGCAGAGCAGGGACGAAGCAGCGTGATAATAACCAAAGGCGTGAAATTGCAAAAGTAAAATTTGTGGCACTCGGGAGGGGCTGATAAGGCCCCAGCTTCATTGCAAAACTCACTCAGAAATTACTGATGTGATGTTTTAGCCTTTATCATTAATAATAATCGAGAGTGGGGAGCGGGGTGGGGGTGACTGAAACAAAGAGGGAGAGAGATTGCATGAGCATCTGAAACCTGGGGAAGAAGAAAGAGGACACAAGAGGACAGCTGGGGGAGAAGAGAGGTGGTGTGGGGGAGAAAAAGGAGTCCAAATGAGAGGAAAAAAAGGATGAGAAAGGAAAGTTGAAAAGGAAGCTATACTATCCAAGAAAAAAAAGGAGGAGGAAAGAGCAAGGTTAAAGGACATGAGGAGAACAAAGGGAGAAGGCAGACAAACAGGAGTTGGGGAAGAAAACACCAAAAAGTGAGAGGGGGGAAAAAAGCAGTCAGGGGGCGAGAAGAGGATGAATGAATGGAAAAGTGACAGCAGAGATGAAATAGTGGGAGAAGACAGACTGTAGGACAGGGATTAAGAGAGGGGGAGACAAAGAGATATGGCCCTGCCGCTCTCCTCCCAAATTAATCGAGGATACATCAACCCAAGCCACTAAAACAGAGCTATTATGAATGGGTTAGTCACAGGTGGAGTTAAAGGCCTACAGAGGGATATTAGCCAAAATTGAGTGGCTTTTAATTTCTTTCTAACGAGAGATTGTGGCTGGGGAGCCAGACACTGCCTCGGCTTAGCTAGGCCTGAAGGCAGCTAAACACAGGAGCCGGCAGCTTCCCACAGCCCCGCTAAACCACAGGCGAGCTGACCTGTGCCGTGCATGCAGCGAGCTGGAAAAGGCACACATGAGCTGACCTGCCTGCTCCGTGTGAGCAAACGGCACAGCACGCACCGCCGCATGGGACACACACAGCAAACCCGGCACGGAGCCGCGCACCGCTCTGCTGACAGACGGACGGACAAAGTTCCAGTGCTTCACAACCCATCAGTGAGCTGAGGTGATTCACCCTGCCCACCAGGGCTTGGCTTTTTACTGGAAGATCCCCCGGCACTGCAGCCTCCTCATTGCCCTCCTGGAGAGACCAGGGAGCTTCGACACAAGACCAGGACATCTGGGTTCTATTTCTGGCTCTGCTGCTGGCAATTCACCACATTTCTCCATTTTCCCATCTGCTAGCTGGGAATAATGCAGTATTGTTAAAACTAAGCACTTAAAAATGATGAATCAGACCATCTCCTCATTCCAAAATCATGAGATTGGTTTAAAAAAATCATGACGTCTTCTAGAAGGATAGGGCCATGGACAGAAGGACTCACACACCTTTGGGCAACTCACTCTATTGCACTCTAGTTTCATAAAAGATTTAGAGAGAGTTTAATTTTTTCCCCCTTAAGCTTAGAGCTCATAATTCATCAGGCCACAGTGTTGGGGGGAAAATATATTCAGAAATGCTGACACTATGTAACATAATTTTTCCCCTATAGCTGTGTTCAGATTTTCCATTAAACCCTCGTACTTCTCAAAGTATAAGTTCATTAAACAAAAGAGAGGGGTCAATTTCTAACAACTCTCTCTCTGTGAAGCAGTTTCAGGAGGGACCACAAAAAAAGAGCTGTGGAATCATCGCAACATCCAACTCTAACATTTTATAAACAAAAACATTTGTTTTATGATTGAAAATTACTTTCATTTTTAAGTTTTAGACCATTTAGGCTTAAAAGTGACTTTCAAATAGTAAAAGGTTGCACTGGGAACAAAATATTTCAGTTTATCCAATACAAAATTTTGGGACTAGCGCATAGGAAAGGAGAGATAGGTTCAGGATGAGAATCAAATTATTCCTCTGTGAAAGCATTATCTTTTTTTTAGTTCTTATCCTGTTTAGGAGCAAAAGTAACTGCAGTTTACAAATCCTCATAGAAAAAAATATTTCCTGCCTAGATACAACTTCCATCTATATGGAGGTATTTTAAGGGCCACAGATAGTATATACTAAGTATTATAATTGATGTATTTATTTCATTTATTGCCAATATGTCCCAGCCTAAATAATCCACATACACACCTTCATCTCAGTGCTGTTCAAATACTCACACATCTTCCCCTTTTTTCAATCGGAACCCAGGCTTGCTTAAGATGGTTGTGGAATTTACTCAGAAGTAGATGTGCTTCCAGGTGAAAGACACAAATCAGATGAGCTGGAAAGTGTATGTGACCTCAAACCCAACAAAAGCACTTCTGCAGAATATACATGAAGGAAACCCCACAAATCAAGGAGAACTTGCATGACACTGGCTTAGTAGCACAGTAGCACATGCTATGATACAGGGGTGCTGTTCATGGAACAGGTATCACATGTGTGCTAAGTCACAAAACACCAGAGAAAGTGCTCTTAGTGCATGGAGCATCACATGAAACCTGGTAACAACAGCCATGTCTAATGAGCAGAAGTCACATCTGGAAATCACCTGCTAATACATCTGAGAATAATTCATAAATTTAAGAGACAATCTTAGTGGTGAGGTAAATCTGTATTTTCCCTGGATCTTACCAACACTTGGATGAAGAAATGTTATCCTTCTAATGAAAGAGCCTGCGAAGAGATAGGACAATATTCACATGAGGATGTCACACTCTGCTGGGGCAAAGGACCCAGAGGCGAGGTTGCTGTGTTCTGTGCTTAGCTCATCTTCAGCACTTTGTCTTCAGCTCCACCAGAAAACAGGAGCAGCAGCCAGGTGCCTCTGGTTTGGGCTTTCATTCATTTGAAATTTTGCAGGCTGCTTTTCTTTCAAAGACACAAGAGAAAGATCCTTCTTTCTTCTTCTTTTACTCAAGTGATGGCTTTTTCCATCACATCCTCCTCCACATCTCCAGCTGGAGAATCTCTTACCTGCCCATTAGGGAAACAGTCCTGTGGCATAAAGTTCTGTCTTCTGGGATAATTTACTTTCTCACTGAGATTGAGGGACCTCAATAAATATCTTTATAGTGGACAAAAAAAATTATCCTAGAGTAAGAATGTACCATGGGACAAAAAAAAGCAGACACAACTGAACAGACCACATGGCAAGCACACATGAAACAGAGAGGAGGAGGATAGGGCTGCAGAAATCAAACATCAAATAATGCCAGTGTACGTTCTTATTCAGAGACCTCAGACTTCCATGTGAAACTTTTCCAGCTTGCTCACTCACACAGGAGCACCGGCTGAGTTCAGTGTTTCCTGTTGATAATTTTTCTGCCTCGTCTGTCGGCACGGAGCTAAGACCATTCCCTGCTGTTGCAAAAGCCTTTTTCAATAGGCACTGTCCCCCCTGGGCTGCCAGCTGAGGCTGCTCCCTGGAGAGCTACACCCCTCTCAGAGTCTATTAAAGCTCAATTACCCAGGGCTGACTGGCCTTGTTGTCTGGCAAAGGGAGGTAGGATGTTCCACTCCCTCCCAGGGTCGGGGTTGCTTTACTATGGCCCAGCCAGATCATATCTATGTATCAATTTAATAAGATCAAATCAAGTACAAGATGTGAGGGGAGGAAGGCAGTGAAAAGAAAAGCTGTGAGAAGGCAGCTCAGAAAGCCACCGGTGCCTGCCTAGGCAGGACTGGCCAGCCCAGTGATGACAAAGGGCACATTGCTGGTTTACGCTGCAGGCACA
Organism: Vidua macroura; assembly: GCF_024509145.1. Lineage (NCBI taxonomy): Eukaryota > Metazoa > Chordata > Aves > Passeriformes > Viduidae > Vidua > Vidua macroura. Next base: position 19,212,409 of record NC_071578.1, read on the forward strand.
ATGGAGTGTCTTGATTTACAGCAGCATGGACCTCCTGGCCTCACACACCCTGTCCACCAGCATCTTCCTGTGCCAGCCCAGCACAGCATCTGAGTCATTGGTGGTTTCTCAGGGACCATAACCACTCTCATAGTGCTATGTCCCACTTCCATTCTGTTGCCACACTGTTCCCAAGGAAGTGTCACATCTTCGACAGTTAAGTTCTGGCCTTCCCCACATGCTGGGAAAGAGCTGTCATCAACACCAGCACAGAAGTTTCTATCAGTGATAAACACCTCCCACCTACACCCTCCCTCTTTGGATGTGTCTTCTGGGGTCTGAGTCCACAGACAGAATTATACAAATAGATCAGTCAGACAGATAGCAGTCGTGTTTCATTTATTACTCAGAATCCTTATGGGCAAAGAAAATAAGAGAAGCTGAAAAAATGTAAACCCATTTATTTTGTTCCTCTTCCCTTAAGGACCCTTACTTTCCAAAGCCGCATCAGTGGCAGAGAAGGTGGGGGTGAGGGGAGGGAAGACACACTGACACGCGCAAGGTCTAACTTTAGGTTAGCATGTCTCCACCACGGTCCACAGGACTCTGAATGTCACACAGAGATCAAGAGGTAAAGTCTCAGGTGCCTCTGGAATGAATCCTTTATCCTCATCACATAGGCAAGGAAACTGAGGCAGGGGAGAAGCCTGGCAGCCATTTACAAAATCTCTCAGAGATGTGCCTGAGAAGTGGAGACAGGTGAAGCAGGGTCCCCCAAGCACCAGGCTGCCTGTCTTCCTTGGTTCCCTGTGACACGTGCCACCAACTGAGGAACAGGGGAACAGAGGAGAGGAAACTCATCAAATGCAAACTATTCAAAAGTGTCACAGACATTCAGACCAGGAGTCTACATATTATCCCCTCTCCAAACTGCAAATCACTACTCACTTCCAAGACAAAGCTGAGACCTCTGGTAGAAGGCATATACCAACCGCATTGAGTCACAGGGCAAGAGTAGGCCCTGCTAGAACCTCCCCTATTCCCTGTTTCTGGTAGAAGTCAGAATCTATGGGAATGCACTCCAGAGCTCCTTGTGAAAACTCATTTCTAATACTGAGCAGGGAGAGCATGATGTAGCAGTGCATGGAAACACAGATACTCCAGCCTCTCCAGCCCAGAGGTGCACAGAAGAGCAGGGCTGGTGCACTCCTTGTGCATTCACAACACAAGAGCTGTCTTGGGTGCAAAGATGAGCTGACAAGAAAATGCCTGAACCCCAAATCTTTTTATCTTGCTTAGAGTTAATCCACCTGCACAAAGAGCATGAAAAATCCCATCTGTGCCGAGGCCAGGGACAGTGGAAACATCTTGTCCCCTTCCCATTCAGAACAAGCCCAAAGTGAATTCCTGTAAACCAAGCTCAGGCTCAGATACTTCAGTTAAGAGGAATTGTACCAGTCTGGTGATTCAGAGAGAGATAAACCTTCATTTAAGAGGATTTTTTGCTTTGTGCTGTCTATGGTTTAAAAACTTCAGAACCTCAGAGGTGAAGATGTTCTTGCTGATAAAAGAGAAGAGAGTCCAGCCTGCCACACAGTGATGAGGGAGACTTCCAAGGGGACAACAGGTACAAACAGAGCTGCTCAGCTTGATCAGCCCCATGCTTGGTGTATTGAAACCCTGCTGAAGAGTGCCTTGACCTGCAGCGGACTTGAGCAGTGGCTGGGAAAGTCCAGCAGAGCACCGGTACAAAAACACTCTGCCCCACAGTGTAAGAGGCAGTAAAAGGCAGATGAAGGGAGGCGAGGTGGCTTAGGCTACCCAACAGGCTGGTGGAAAAGAAGAGCTGAATATTCCCTCGTGCTGCCCACGCCCATTGCTCCAGCTGCCTCCCGCTGAGGAAGCAGGATCTGATGCCACCAAGCACCTTATCCCTGGCGTTGACGTCTGACAAACCAAAACGGGCACCAGATTGATACTCATGGCATGGCACAGTGCAGTGCACAAGAAGCCCTGGGTGCCACACTCCTAGATGGAGCTTTAAGCCAGCCTCTTTCCTAGAGTACCAAGCAAAATTACCCTCCCTGCCCCCATGCCCAGACATCACTCCCTGGAGCTTTACAGCAGGACCACAGGCACATGAGGGAAGGATGGGGACACAGAGAGATGATCTCCCACCAGAAACTGTGTGAGGAGGATTAAAAAAAAAAAAAAAAAAAAAAAAAAAAAAAAAAGGAAAAATATGGAAGAGAGGCTGTGAGCAGAGACAGAGAAAGAAAAAAAGGAGTGGGAAGGGAGAAAGTGAGAAAAAGAGAGAGAGTGAGAAAAATGACAGGAGCTGAATTTTCGGCGCCCTCACTTTAAATCAAGATAAAAGACTGAAATGGAAAATAACAGTCCAGAGAAACCCCTGGACGGCTTTGGGCGTTAATGGAAACACATGGCTGAAGGCTGTAGTGTTGTCAGCTTCCCCGTGCTCTGACATTCCTTTCTGATAATCCGGCCTGCCATAAAATTAGAATAGCAAATACCTCCTGACAAAGATGCATGTTTCCCTCTATTGTGCCATCATAAAAAAAACTCCGCTGGTGACTCGAGGAGCCGCAAACTTCAATTTAAATTTACAGTGCGGCGGAAGGAAAGTGATATGCACTCAAAAATTTTAATAACCTATTAAGTTACGACTTCAATTTCATTTTATGAATATTTTCCTTGGGGAGCAGTGCTATCACAGAGAAAGATAGAAATTTAAAAAAGATAAATAGTGCCATTAATCTCCAACATTTCTCTTCCATTATCCTTGAAAATTAGGAGTTATTTTTGTTCAGATCTTCATGTAATTAGCTCCCTACACTTGATTCACTAGCCAGAAAATGACCATGTTCAGAAAATTAAAAATTTGTCATTAAGTGGAATTTAACATAATATCATTTATCTTTATCTATTCCCCAGCTGACAGCAGGAGCCTTGGAAGTGATACAGGCTTCTGTGTCAGAGAGTAGAGGCAAGTCCTCGACATGAGAGGGAGAGTGCAGGAGTGTGGGGGGAGGCTATAAGGATGTGGGAGAAGGGGAGTGTGTGAGACAAAAAGGAAGCAGGAGCTGGAGTCGCAGGAAGAGGGAGAGAAAAGGAGGAGTGGGCCATGGGAGGAGAGGGAAAATGCAGCAACCAGGCAAAGGAGCAGGGCAGACAGCCAGGCAGGGCGAAGGGTAGAGGAAGAAGCAGAAGGGATGAGGAAGAAGAGGGCAGGAAAAGCAAGGTAGATCTGTCTGCTGAGCTCAGTGGCAGAGCTCAGGAAGTGCCACCATTAAGCCAGCTGGGTGTCACTATGAAAGCAGAATCGGTGGCCTGGTGAAATCCTGACCTGGCAGGATCCCTCTGTGTGTGCACTGGATGAATACCAAGGCACTGGTTCCTGCTGATGGCTTTCTCTTGTTCTTCCCCTGTCCAAGCTCACCAGTCCCCCATGAAACACAGGGCAAGACCCAGAAGAAATCCTCATCAAGGTCAGAGGAAGGCTTTTGCTGCCTATCAAAGACCTAAAGCCTATACTGGCAACAAAATCCAAATGAACATTGGTTGTTAGCAGACCTCATCCTCTTCAGATGCTTCAGGGTGATCCACTTTATACCCTCCACCAAGTCTCTATCACCTTGCAGAGAAGGCAAACTGAGGCCTAAGAACAGGTTTTGACTTGCCCAAGGTGGTGAGATTGGAAGCAGAGCTGGGATCAGACCTTCTGCTCCAATTCTTACTTTCCACTCCCGTCTCTCAACTAATCCTGTGTGCACACCAGAAGTACAACAAGATCAGCTCTCCAGCATGGGCTGAACTACAACAAGAAGCCTCTTCAGCTTCTTAATCTCTCCCATTGACCGAAAAACATGAGCTTCCTAACCATCTCATTTAATCTGTCTCTCCTACTCTCAGTGGCGAGATCTGATAAAATATCTCTCTGGAGAAAATGAAAGAGAGTAGGTGGAAGGAAGGAGAAGAACACCATAAAGCAAACACTATGGGCAGAAGCTATTTTAAATAACTGGCTAGCTAAAAAAGCCAAGGACATTAGCTACTCAGCAGTTCCATTACAAGAGCTTGTGCTATTTTAAGCAAATCTTTTTGCTTCTCTATTCTGGGTTAAAGTTTGGGAATTTTTCCACTCCTCTCAAAGAAGTTTTGGAGAGTTTTATTTATCTGGGTTCCCTTGTCCCATATCTTAATTTTGAAACTTTGTGCATAATTTTGTTCTTATTTTGTCTTAAAAGTACAATGAAGTGTACAGGGGAAAAGCCATAAAGAGCAACATTTCATCAAAAACAAACTTAACGACCTTGTGCTCTACCATGTACTCTTCTGTGCTAAACATAACACAGAATTCTGCACAAATGTCTACTGGACAGCGATATGTCACAGATCTGTACAAGAGGGCATTAAACAGCAGAGGAGCCTTCTAGTTCAGACACTTATCACCATACTCCATGGTTGTGATTTTTTAATGCAACCTAGGGAGTTATATATAAAAAAATCTCCTCACAGGTTCCTGCAAGCCACAGTTGGCAGCTACAATGTACCTGCCCATGTGCATCAACCTATTCCTTTCTACCTATAAAAGGACAAGATAGGTCAGGATGATCGTGCTCATCCTGTAGCAGGACTCAGAGCCACGGCAGATCCAGGCGTGGGACCCAACCATCCTGCCTCATTTCCACAGGTCACACGCTGACAGCTCTGAAGTTTTCCACCACCAGCTCAAGCAGCTTCTGTATTCTGGTGCATGTGGAGCTGGAGTCAACAGCAGGGCTGGACAAGCATAGGTCTGTGTACTGGGTTTTGCTAGGTACTGGGTGTGGCTCTAGATCAGATCTTAGCTAGAGTAAAGGAAAATAGCAGCTACTGCAGTACTTGCCCCAGTGGAGTGGAGTGCTGTCTTTAGGAATCTGTTCTGGGACCCACTTACTCATCTTAAGTGTACTGCACCGATGTCTCTGGTCTAAGCACTGACTGGAAGTACCCAACACTCATCACCTGCTACATCAACATCACTGCAGAGCAAACTCTTTCCAACCAGCGATCTGAAATGTCAAGAATCACCTCATTCCTTCAGCAGGCCATGTCAGACAGCTGGGACAGTCACCAGGCTGGAGGGCCCAGGACAAAAAGCAAGGTTGAGTATATTGGCACAGGAGGGAAAAGTTTATCTTTGATCTTTGTGGAGCACCTCTCCATGGCAGCACAGACCTGACCCACTGTCATTTCCTTCTGTCCATGTTGGGACGGGATTCTGACTGATGCAGAAATCAGGAATGTTGTTTCCACTCACTGCCATGTTGCCCAAACCTTTTTGTTGTGCATCCCAGAGTATGTTCTTTCCACCCTGGATCTCAAACAGCCCTTTCCCTCAGGTGTCCTACCTCCCACCCTCCCACTCAGACTCATGCTCCTCCTCTCCCATCCCTCCACCCACTCTTTCTTTTGTAGTTCCCCTTCATTTTCATTTTTGCTCTGTTTCTGCCCTCTCTTCTTCACTGCTAGTGCTGTTTGATTCATGGTGCTCTCAAAACAGAGGAGAAGGCTGCTTCTTCTCTTATCCACTTAGAATACAATTTACCAAAGTGCCTTCAATTTGTTTCCCCACTCCTTGACTTAGTGGCTATCCTCGCTCACCTTAAAATCAGTTCTCTTCTTCCCCCACACTGTCTTCCTCCATCCACTTCAACCCTTTTTTATGCCCTTACAGGCTAAGCCAGACTGTTCTCTTCCTTTCTCCACACACAGACTCTGGCCCATCCCCTCCTACTTCTCCCATTCCTTTCTCATACTCCCCCTCCTCACCAGAGCTTCAGCACTGCAGCCTTAAAGCAGGATAAATGGATATGGATATCGTACAATAAAACCTTCAGAATGGAGAGTTTTGTGCAAGTGAACAGCAGCCAAGCCTGAGAGACTGAAAATTGGATAAAGGGATTAAAACAGTAGCACATTAACAGGAGATTTAGAGTGTAATAAACTCATTTCATAATAATATGTGCGTTGGGGCTGGTAATAAATCATCGCGGGATCCCTGCCTTCCGCAGTGCCGGAACGAGGCAGTGACCCGAAAGCGGGGTAGGATTTCAGCGAGATGTGGATTAATTTCACAGGGTTCTTGGCCAGGAATAGAGCGGCTGTGCCATTCCTGTACAGCTGCTGCTGTTACTGCTGGCTTTTGGGGAAAAAAATCCACAAAAAGCAAACAAATGAAACCAAACAAGAGGACCTGCCAACACTGCCTGGCACACATTTGTGGAGAAGGGTACTCAAGTGGCCTTCACTAGCATCACCCCAGAGGCAAAACTCTTCTCAATGTCCTGCACCCATTCCACACAAACCTGTGGGTTGAAGATGATGAAACAGCAACAGGAAAGAAGCCAGCAAGACAGAAATGCTAGGCTAAGTTACCACTTTAATGGCTCAAATAACCTCGTCTAAGGCACTGAACTCAAAAAAAATCTAATGACCACGTGCAGTAGATATTTAAACCTGATGGGCAGCCCAAGATGCAACCTTAGGACAGGTAGGGATGGGGAAAGGCTGAGACTCCAACTCACCTCTGCTGCACAAAGCTCATGAGAAGTTACAAAAGTGGTGAAGCCTCAAACCAAGAAAGGGAGGAGAGCAGCATGCTGGAATGTTCCCAGAGAAAGGATACAGATGGATCCAAGCCATATTGCAATTAGGTGAGGCAAGGACTTTGCAGCAAGAGGTAATAAAGAAATAAAGACCAGGAAAATGCAGTACAAGCATCCTGAAACAAAGGACTTGAGGAGGGGACCACTTTGATGGTATCTTAAGAGCAGTTGAGGAGCAAAAAAATACCTCCCCAGAAGAGAGGTATGGAGAAGCTCACAACAGTCAAGGCACTGGATCAGATGACATGGAAATCGGGCTCTACTTCTTGCCTCTGCAGCCATGGAGATTGCTTAAGACAGAGAGTGCTCAGGGAAAGTCCTGCCTTGCTTTACCATAAGCAGTGGGAGTATGGACCAGTGTGTTTGAGAAAAATTGGTTGATATCTAATGCAGCGTTGACACACTTTAATACAATTGGACATGAAAACAATTATCTGTATTGAATAAAAGATAGCATGGGCCAATCTCCAAGGAAATTCTCTAAACCTAAGCCAAGACTAGACTAGCATGAAGAAGGGGAGGGTAAATTTAGTTGAGTGATATGGGGCACGGTGAAGACTGAGGAGGAAGTGAATCACCAGCAGTGCAAAATTCAAATCTCAAAAGCAGACTTAGGAGCTTGGAGACCTGCAGATTCACAGAGATTTGTCTTTGTTGATACTGCTAGGGTGAGAACCACAGTGCTTTTTGAATCGAGCCCAAAGTCACAGCTCTGGACTTCGGTGAAAATATTAACCTCTATGCTGTACTATCCAAAGGCAGTGGTAACAAAAAGTCATCAGTTCAAAAATCGGCCATCTGCCTGAATGAGCAGATGGAGGATGTTCAAACCAAACAAGCCATATAACTGTTCCTCTGATGGAAGCTTAAGCCTTGCAAGAGGCTGGGATCTGAGGAAGAATTCTACCTTTGTATACAAGTTTTCTTTACTATGTGTATAGTGACTACTGATAACCCACCTACTACACACAAATCCCTCAAGAAACCTTGTTTCTTCATCAAAGAGAGTTTTGCACGTATGTACAGAAGACACAGCAAATACCTACAGCTTTTACAGGACCAGATTGGAAGGTAGGCTAAAGTGGCATGTTTAGGTTTTAAAAGAGTTATTTGACATCACATTGAAGGGTGAATTAAGGGAAAACTCAAAACAATGAGAAAGGCAAGACTTCAGTAAACCAGGAAATGAGACTCAGTAAGACAGAAGGGCTGAATGTCTCAGATCTCCTTGAGATTCATTCAGTCACGGGACAAGGAAGCACTGTTTGAAAAGCTGTGTCCACAGGTCTACAAGAAGAAAGGACAAGAAAGGCATGACAAAACATCAGGTCCCAGCAGACTGTGTCCTGAGCTCCCAAACTACCAGAGAAATATAGGTTGGATATTAGGAAAAAGTTTTTCATAGAAAGAGTGATGAAGTTCTGGAATGGCCTGCCTGTGAAGGTAGTGGAGTCACCATCCCTGGATGTGCTTAAAAAAAGACTGGATGTGGGACTCAGTGCCATGGTTTAGCTGAGGTGTTAGGGCATGGGTTTAGTTGAGGTGTTAGGGCATGGGTTGGACTCGATGATCTTGAAGGTCTCTTCCAACCTAGTGATTCTGGGAATTCTGTGAAATATTCCAACTCCATCTTGGGCCAACAACTAGTCACTGACACAGACTGGAACAAGTCTAACAGAAGTAATCTGTACCTCCACACTGGCTAATTTGTCCACTTGGGATGGAGGAGGTACGTAGCCTTGTTCATCTTTTGAATCACTCTGTGCAAAGACTTGAGTTTGACTCTGCCCTTGGCCTCTAAGTGCTCAGAGCACAGACTTATTAACCATGCTAAGTCATGTTCTGTCCTGCTAGTTTAAATCAGGCAGCTTAACTTCCACTAAGGAAATTATCGTAATATGGTTGGAGACTCTCCTGTGCTCTCACCAAGCATTTTGATGTCACTGAAACTACTTGTGTTTCAAGGAAAAAGATTCACAAAAAATATCCCTGCCAGTCCAGTCCTCCCAATTCCCTCCTTTATACTGTGCTTGGAGGGCTAAGGGGAACTACATGTTGAATACCCCATTTTTGTCATGAACTGCTGCTCTGCACAGCACTGAACTCAGAGGTTCAGCCAACACCCCAGACAGTCTGAGGTCTCAAGACCTACAGCTGAGGTCTTTGCTGTCTTTACTTCTGCTCCGAGCAGCTCTGCCATATAGCAGGAGTTGACTTCTTACACTTCAGCACTTCAGCACAGATGTGACAAACAACAGAACACCACTCAAAGCTAAATGTGCACTAAGCAAAGGGTTGGAGTTTTCTTCCTCAAAATAAAAATAACTGATTTAAAAACACCTTTTGTAAAAACATATTTCAGAGATTACTTCCAGGCTGTAAAGGTTATTTTTGGCTAGTAAACACAGAAACAAGCACATCTATGGTTTGAAAATGCATTGGTTAAAACAATGGAGCCTGATGCACCACAACAGCATATGGCCCTTGTGGCATTTGAGCCAGCTGGGAGGGTGTCACAGTGATAGTGGCAGCAGCAGCACTGCTGCTCACCTAAGCTGGCTTTCCCTCATTACCATAGCTCTTGCCACACCACTGAAGTGTAAATTCACTCAGTAAATCACACCGGCTATACCATTGCAAGGCAGTACTCAAGAAGCACTAATAAAGAGGGAAAATTGGATTTGCATTGAAGTCAGCCTTAAACTTATCTGTCAGTCACTGCCAATCAAGGCCTGTAAGCTCCAGACAGACTTTCCTGGCAGTAAACTGGCCATGGAGACTTGGGAAGCCAAGGCACAGAAGGGAATACACTCAGCACAGGGCCTTCATGTTCCTTCACCCCACAAGAACCAACAAGACAAAGCCCTTTGCAATAAAAGCTGGTGGACAGTGAACCACAACAGAAAGTTACTCTGAGTTGTGAACTAGAGATCCAAGGAGCTGTAAAGTGCCTTGATTTCTCTCCTGCTGAATTCAAGGGAGGTATTTCTTCCTGCTACCACTACTAGGTGATATTTAAGAATAAGAAGAAAATTCCATAAACTGTCCAATCAATTTGAAAGACCATTTCAGCTAGAAAATACAGGCAGCTCTGAAATAGCTCGAGGACCCAAGTCCAATGTCCTCCAAACACTACATCACAGCTATCAGTCAAAACTATTTCTTTTGTGCAAAAAAGGACCAACGCTAGCAAAAGGGCTGAACATGGCTAAAACAAAATATGTCATTTTTTTGTTAAATATAAAGGCTTGGGTTGTCCTAAAATGACATTTTCTTGGGAAAGGAAAAGAATGAGAGATAATAATAGAAGAAAATTCTTTAAGTTTTTTCCTCATTTAATAAAAAATATTTTAAAAAAGGGAAGAGTGAAGAAAAGCATAAGGGTTTTTCTACATGAAAGATTGTGTCTGTTTTACAACATCCCCCTTCCTTACTAAGATGACAAATTAAATTAAAGCTATCTGATTCATTTCCCCACAACTGGTGCCTAGTTACACTGACCTGCAGTAGTTCCAGGCCTGCGCTGCTGCAAAGGGCCACCACCTTCCAAGACACACTGCAGGTATACGGCTGGTGAGTTAAGGCATGCCATTGATTTTCTATTTGTCATAAAATATAATTGCAATGCAGTTGTATGATACTTTGTTGGCCAAAAATCACCTTCAAGACAGTTTAGTGGTATGACATGGTACATTGTCAGCAGTAAATCTGGGCTGGAAGGCAATAGCCCATTCCAATGCTGATCATTGAAGACACCAGAAACAATTAAATACCTACTGTTAATCATGCAACCTGGCTTACAGACAAACCACCTTGTTCTGTAACCTTCTATGATTTTATTAGCTCAAGAGGCTCATATTAGGTTGCTTTTTTGACAGGAGACCTGCAAAAACCATGCAATGTTGGCAGAAATTACATGGCTGTAGTGAAGTGCTGACACTATTCACAATAGATGGACCTTGGGCATTTCTAGTGAGTGCTGATCAGGTCAGCCCTAAGCACAAATATAATTTTTACAGTCATAACATTTTCTCTTGGAAGGACCAGTCAAACTTACCAACATTTTCAAGTTCCTACACAGACAGTTCCTCCCTATTTAAGTTCCAGCTGGGAAGCAGAAGTGTCTTCAATTCCATTGCAAAGGAGTTATTTAATATTTCCTTGGCTGTAAATAAATGCAGACACAAACAAGTTGCTTCGCTCTTGCAGAATAATCAATAGCACAAATATGAGATTGAGAACAGTAACTGAGGCAGAAGTTCTGCAGAAAAAGCTCAAGGTGAACCAGAGCCATCAGTGTAAAGTAAACCAAATTCACTCATGGAACTTTCAAAGAGAAGCACAGATGATCAGGTATGTCAGACCTCTCTGTGTTGATGGGGTTTCAGCTGGAACATTAAATTTAGGCCTGGATCCCAGATCCAAGAGAGATGGTGGCAAATAAGAGCCCTTTGTGAAGAGAAGTATGACTGGTCCAACACCTAGAAAGCATGACCTGTAAAGATGAAAAGAAATGAAAATGTTCCATCTAGAGGTGTGAAGGCTTGGGAAAGACATCTTTCCAGTAGGTAAAATACTGAACAAAAAGGAATGTAGTTAGCCATTTTCCATGCCAACATGGAAAAGAGAAGACCTAAACTGCAGCAAGATCCAGATTAGAAATGAGGACCAAGTGTCTAGTGCTGTGAACTAATGCTAGAGACTAGTGAAGTGCTGAAACAGATTGCTGAAGGGAAGCTGTGATATCTCCATCACTGAAAGCTTTTAAAGACAAAAAATTAGCTAGAAAGTTATAAAATACTCATCTGAGGTAGAATGGGTCTTGCCCTAGGGCAGGGAGATGGATTGGATCATCTCAAGATGCTAATTCCAGGCTTAATTTTTCTTATAATCATATTCAAATTAAAGAAGCTAATTCACAGTGAAGCTGATTGATATGTCCAATGCCATATATTAGACCAGTAGCAAGAGAGTATTAAGACCACCAGTGACTGGTATAGGCACATTGGTGACATTTGCTTCAATACTAGCTGCAAAAAAATTTGAGAAGCAAACGGGGAGAAGGGTAATTTACTGTGATTTCCCTTCCTTAGTGTCCAAAAATATTACCAAAATAGCCTAACCAAAAGGCTGTAATATATATATCTATATATCCATAAGTAGAAAAAATTCTCAATTAAAACTGAAATCTTTTTTCTTCTTTAAGTTTGGGGGTGGGTTAATGTTAAGCATTAAAATTATCATAGTTTTCATTAAGTAATGCAGGCATTTTGTTAAAAAATAAGAGAAATACAGTACTTAGACTTGTTTAGAACTTTTTTCCCTGATGAAATGCAAAGAAAGGCAAATGTTTTTCAGGTCATTCTATATCTACCTTCTCTTCAGAAAGAAAAAAATTTACTTCCCCAATTTGGCATTTTTAAGTCCAGATTTCATAATCAATTGAAGCACATTTGTGTTGCTGTCTTATGGAAGGTAGCAGCAAGAATTTGTGGTTCCTCAGATATGTAGAGAGACATAGTGCCAATGGTCTTGATGACTTTTCGGTCAAGGAGCAGCAACACTGGTGCTTAGCAAGTTTGTCTGGTTAGCCAAAGCAGGTCCATGTGCTGCCTTTCTGTAACAACACAGCTCCTGAACTACATGTGCAGAGCCATGTTTTGGGGAATGGGCCTGGACGCCTCATTGCCCCAACTAATCCTGCTGAAGTCATTCCTTATATAACAATAGCACCTTTACATAGTACAGCGTATTTTGTATGCTGCTTGGCAATCCCAACTTGAACCATGTGCTCACTCCCTGTCACTCCACTTCCAGAGTCACACATTACAAAATTAGTTCCTTCTCCACCTGAAATTGCAAAATCCGTTTATCCTTCTCTCATAGGACCAAAGTCTTTGCTGGTAGAATTTAGTGGGACTCATTGCTCTTCACTGATGCTGCCAGTTGTTCTGCATGTTCCTGTTACATTGACAGATTTTATTTATTGTGTGCAGCTGGTATAATATGCACAAATCTATGTGGCTATTTCCCAGGACAGCAAAATAAATGTTTTAGAGCATGGACAGAGTCCATCCAGATATTTCCATCAGATCACGAGCAACGGTCTATAGTGAACTGCCAGTGTCATAAAGAGATATTTAGGTAAACTGAGTCATTAAACTGACAACCTCCTTTCAAAGGGTGAGATGTACACACGTTCATCCAAACACAACATATATGCTTCCCTACAAATGGGACTTATGCAGGTTAGACTTTGCTTCTGAATAGGACCAATTGTCCCTTCTGGGCCGCATTCTTACCTCATGTAAGTTGATGTCTTCACGTTATCCTCCCAAAGCCCTGTTGAGCTGAAATCTCACCTCCTTGCCCCCCAAGCTAACGATCTAGAGCTTTCCATCCAGTGACAAAAATTCCACATTTTTAATATTGCTTTGTTGCTACCATCACCAAATAAGAGTTTGTTCATCACATGGTCTGCCTTGTATTTTGGTCAAAACAGAAATACATCATTACTCTCATTTCTCACAAAGGTCCTTTGCATACAGTTCCTGCTGTGAAGTAGGGAATATCATTTGGCTGAACTTCACTTGAATATCGGTCATTTTCAATATGTTTCTGTTGCATTAATGGGAAAAAATGGGAGCCCCCTCCATGGTAAAAATAATAGCTTTAATTTCCCATAGATGATAACCAGAGTCTGCAACCTAGCAGACAAAGCACCTACTTCAGCTTTTAAAGGTGCAGCTGTGAGTTCAGAACTGTATTTTCAGTACCTGTTCTGTTCACTTTTTTCTACTCATGCAGTCTTAACTTAATTAATACCCATTGATTAAACAGAACAGACAAAAATCGTAACAGCTACCATCACCAATGGGTCAAATTCAGACATGCAGTAGGGTGTGCAAGTGCTGTAGGAGGAAGGGCACATGAAAGGATGAGAACTTGGAGCTTGTGTTAAAGAAGAAAAATCATGGTATCAATACACTGATTTTCACCAGAGGTCAAGCATACCTGATCACATTCAGCTGACATAATGAAAGCCTCAACTTCAAAGAAAAGCTTTATTCTTCATAGGAACAGTTTCTAAAGCTACGAATGTCCAACACTGAACTTCTATCAGCTCTGAGGACAGGAATGTAAAGAAACACCTCATTAGATTCACTCAGATCTACTTCTTAATGATACTGACTGTCTCCCCCCATAAGTTTCAACTGTAAAACCACACACTTATCCAAAAAATAGTATCCTTGAAATGGGGAGAAAAAGGAAAAAGGATCAGTCTGACAAGTTTTGTCTTGGCAAAATGAAAAAAATAAAGTGTTTCACAGCAACCAGAATGCATAGTTTCACTCCAAGCTAGTCCTAGTGACACAGTATTAGATTTTTGTTTCTACTACTCTTTAGAGTTGCATTTAAATTTCAAATAATCAATGTAGTGGGAAAAATGAAAGCTTATTTTGCTTCTAAATGTTAGCAAAAAAAAAAAAAAATCTTGAGTTTCCCTGCATCATTGTTTTTGGTTAAAAATTTAGTTTTCAGCCAAAACACAATTTACCAATGATGACAGTCAGAGTCAGTGGTAAGAGGCATGGGAGATAAACCAGCTGTCTTCTTTCATTACCCAAAATAAAGCAGAGGTAGGGATGTTGACAGTGGGAAATTCTCCAGAACTGGCCAACCCACTATGCAGGTACCTGTAGTAAAGGGTGCAGCAGAAGCTCGTGTGGTGGCTTGCCCAGGTCACATCACAGTCCCACAGACCTGCAGTGCTGGAGCTCAGCCTTTCCTGCTGATTGCTCCTTCCAGGCAGATGTCAGTCCATAACACCGTGGAGCATGGTACATAACACAGCCTATGGTCAGGTGATCATCCATCACATTTACGTGTCTCCTTATTTCTGATCACAAGGACCAAGGTCTCTGAGCCAGGACCCAGTCTCACATCATGGAGCAGATCTTCCTCACTGGTTTCACTTTTGAGTTATAGTTACTACTACAAGCTACAGCTGTAGCTCAGAAATCCTGTAGTGCTTTGTCTTGTGCAATGCAGGAAAAGAAAAGGTAGTTTTCTAGAGTAACCCAAGAGTAATAGATGCTCTGGAAAATCCTACTGGCAAAATTAAGAAGCTCATCTAAAGCACACAAGGGTTAATGAATTTCTTTACCCAGCATAGAAGCTCACAGTTCAGAAAGCATGCTCTGAGAGACAGAGCTCACAAGTTCAGACAAGCTCACAGTTCAGAAAGCATGCTCTGAGAGACGGACCTGCCCCCTCAGACGTGCAAGGACCTCTCATCAGGAAAGCAGAAGGCAAGATCCACAGTGCAGATCTGAGAGCAGAAAACAGCAGTGGCCCTGTGCAGCAGCTGTTCTCCCTGCTAGTAAATAGGCTCAGCTCACCCTGACTATCTTCAGAGCCAGTTGCCTGATGCAAACACCGTAATGTTTTGCATCAAGGTCTTTCTTCTGTACTGTTCACAGTGCTGGAAAAGGAGTTTCCCAGTTCCCCTCTAGTCTTTTCTATCTGTGCATTAAGCACAGAAGAAAACAGAGTAAAAGATGCTGAGAGAACTTTTGGGATGCATACCCCACATTATGAATTTTCTTTTAAATACTTCCTTTGTCAAGTGACATCTTGGATGGGAAGGTCAGGCTTTCCACCTGTCCAGACATCACCTGTTAGTTGTCTGAAATAAAAATTGTCTTCTTTAGACTTCAGAATTAATGTGTCTTTGAGATGAAGACAGTTCACAGCTATATTATACATTAGAAATCATCATTCTACTTTTGCATTATTCTGGATCTACAAGCCTGGGAAAAAAAAATTAACATCAATAGAAGAGGGCTCTCCAAGAGTAAAAGACATATAAGTCCGAGATATAAATGGCCTTGAGTTCATAGCCAATTTAGAAACATCATCTTACATAATCAAGAGTGCAGCCCAGGAACCAAGGCAAGGTAAAGCAAAGAGGACATTTGCCCTCCGCACTATTACACTGTAAATAGTCTTATTTATGGGAAATGCTCCCAGAGTCAGTCATAAATTGGAAAATCACATCCAGTCTTGGTTTGACTCTCCATGGGTGGGACACAGCTGTGAGCTTGGTATCTTCAATATTAAACCACATGCAAAATGTTTCAGAAATAACCTGGACTTCCCTCTTTCAATCTCAAAGATAGATTTCCTCAAAACTGGCATCAGTGTTGACCAAAAGACAACAGCATAAAAGGAAAATATTTCTGAGGAAGCAATCTGCCAGATCTCTAGCTCACAAATAAAATCTTGTGTTGATTCCATCTTCCTCAGATCCAGCCCAACATTTGCAAAGCCATTTTTAATAGCGCTGCTTTTAAGCTGATCAGATAAACACTATGCATGCTGCTGCTTAAAAGCAGTCAAGCATAGCATGAACTTCAGCACTGACTGTGCATGGACTTGGGTTCTCTCCGCTGTTGCTCATGGTGCTTGAGGAATATGTGACCAACTATAAGCACAATGCCGAGCATAAGCAGGAACTTCTTGTGAGCAAATTAGGTATCTCCCCTTCAGAAGTTCAGATCACTCAAAATCCTTATTTACTAGAATTCAAGCAAAAAAAAATCAGAAGCAAACAAGTGTCTCTGTGTCAAGCCTTGGCACTGGAAATGGGAAGACTCACTACAAGTTTTCCTCTCCACCATATTTCTTTCTGTCTTATTTCCAAGTGTCAGGCCAATGATACAATGACCTAAATCAACATGTCCCTGGTTCCATCATTTCTGTCATTCTACAACCATGTCTGTCATTGGGGTCCTCTACTTCTATTATGTCCACGTAATGGCCTTTACCCATTTGGAAGATCTTTATGGCTTGCTGTGTAGACTTGAGATTATTTACCAATAACGAGAATAATGTCCAGTTTCCAGTGCTTGTCCCAAACCTCATCTTTAAAGCCCCACAGAAACAGCAGAAGGCCACCAAGAAGCAGCTGTGTTTTTCAAAGACTGTCCTCTATTGTTTCCTAGAGGCTTCCAGCGAACAAACTCTTCTGGATCTCCCAAACATGCTAGGAGATTATCATCCATGTTTGTAATGACCCAGTATTCCAGCTAGGGATTTATTTTGTTCTCCCATCTCCCTTCTGTGTTTTTTTAAAAAACAGCATCACAGCATAGCAGCCACCACTGCTGCAGCAGCTCTGTGCAAGTCACATCAATTCCATTCCCAGGGGTGCAAACCAATTTCTCTTGTTTTTCCGCCCGTCTCTCTGGCTGAACCTCCAGCAGCCTTCAATCCCATTAATCCAAGCACTGCTGGCGATGACGAAGACTGATTTCACCGGCAAACGATCAATTTGTATCTCCCCCCCTTTTTTCTTTTTTCCCCTTTTTTTATTTTTTTTTTGGTGCGATGTACAAAATATCATGAAAAAGGCGTTAGTGGTGATAGTTCCACAACAGTGAAATAATAGAGTAATAAGGCAATCCACTTTTGACCTTGCAGGACAGCTAATTCATCTACCCATCTATCTTAATTATTCCCTGGGTTACAAAAGAGAAACTGTACAATTCATTCATTCCACGGTGACAATTCCATTTTCCACCCCCAGTAAAGCACCATCCTTTCTCTGCAGTGATCCTGCCATAGACCACATCCCTTCCCAGCCTACTCACACCAGCCCTCATGCAAACAGCCACTGAAGGCCTGATCCAAAGCTTGTTGAAGTTGATCAAGTCAGGCCCTTGTTGGCCCCAGTGCACTCCAGTCCATGCCTTCCATACTTGCACCTAATTTCTAAGCAAACAAGGAGTCAGCCACCTTCACAAGCCATATTAAAAGTGGGATTTCTAGCAGAAGAGACAGGTGTGCAGACAGGCTAACTTTGCCCTGGGACAGTGATCTTTTCAGCTCTTCTCTCATGTTTCTGGAAAGAAGTTATCTTATACAAAGGTATATGTTATCTCAGAAAAGTCTGTCTGCACTGGATGAGAGGAAGATAGGACCTCGGAATTTGGAAGGCACATTGTGATAAGTGTACAGAGAAGACATAGGCCAGACAGTGAAGAAGAGTCAAAGAGCACTTTCTGATGGCACTGTTATAAGTTTTGCTTTGCATCATTTACTGAATATTAATTTGTCTTGGAAGAAAGTAGCCAAGTCTTAAATACCTTACAACCTGATTTTCCTGCTGCTTCCCCTCGGAGGTTGAACACAACTTGCCCATTTTTAGACATGGCATATACAAGTAGACTATTTGCACACCAACTCCCCAACCAGCAGGGAGAGTCTGGTGTGAATGAATGTCTCTGACCACGCTCTGAAAAAGCCAAGGTTAGTCTTCACCTCCAATAGGAAAAGGGGTCTGCCGGCATTTGTGATGCCAAAGTTTGACAACGTTCTTTAAAGCCTAACTGTTGCTAAGAAGAAAGTGGAAAACTGGCCACAAAAGGAGGTAAGGAAGATGGTGCTTCAAAGGGAGTAGGGGTAACTGAGACAAATCCCACTGACTCTTGGTTGTTCCTCCTGTGAGTAAAGTTGGAAAAAAAAACAGGGGGAATGCCCATAAGGGACAGTGTTTCCAGTGAGGTTTGTTCTGCTGAGAGCAGTCTCAACTGCTGATATACCCTTGAAGACTTGCACTTTTCTAGCATCTGACTTCCCTGTTTTTAAGGTCAGATTTGGGCTACAGCTCACTTTGTTCCTCTACTTAGCATCTTCATATTCCCTTTGGACTTTGGAGCAAGCCAGACTCCTTTCCTCTCCTCACCCTCATTTGTCCCCCTTCCCTCACTTTAACTTTCTTCTTACTGCTCAGGCCTGTATCTCTGCTTATCTTTCCAATACCCAATTCTCCTTATCTACAATATACACCCCTCTCTTCCTTAAAGCCACTAAACTCAGCATTTCATTTCCTCTGTCTGTAACATGTCTTTTTAGCTGCATTTCCTTTGCTGACTGGTTTCTCCACCTCTGTCACATTGGTCTCCAGTTTTGGCTGCCCAACCATAACAAATCCATTATCTTTTTCACATCTCCCCTCTCACCTCCTGGACTCCTCCACTTGTCCCACACAGTCCATCCACATTTTTGATTCACATTTGTAAAGCAACTTAAGTCTTCCACCAATTTCACTCTTCTGATACATCCTCTATTTCCTTCTTTCTTTTCCCACTCTTACCTTCCTTTTCCCCTTATTATTCTTTTTTATACTTACTGTGGTCCCTGACCCATCATGTCACCAACCTACTCTGCTTCCTCCTCCCCATAAACTTTTGCATGAGTAGACAACCTATTACCATCTTCATCACATCTGAGTTCGCAGTCTTTTAAGAGAAGTAGGCACATCTTCTTACATGACATTTATACTGTGTCTTGTCAATGTGCAGTGCTTTGAATGACTATTATTAATACATTACTAATACAAAGATATTACATTGGGTTCAGATATCCCTGAGACACAGATTATTCCAAGCATCTAAGTACACCAGGGTAGTATTAGGGCTGCTTTCCCCTTTGTTACAGTTTTCCCCTAAGTCTGCCCCAGCAATTTTTGTCAGGAACAAGATCCTGGGCTAGAGTGTAAACTGAGAGGAAAGACAATATCCTACATCCCAGAAAGCAGAACTGGAGCCTAAAATCAGGTGTACCCAGGGTTAGCAGGAAAATCACCCCAATGACCCAGGAGATTGCATAGGTGCCTTCAAATCCCTTAGTGCAGAGGTGCCTACTGACATCAGCTCCTCTGAAGACCCAAAGTCAGCTGATAGGAGCCTGGCACAGAAATGTGGGCAGAATTTAGGCCAGCTGAATACAGCCCTGGATGCCACTGAGCAGTGAAAATAGTGAAGCAGAAGGCAAAGCCTGGACCAGTGGTGCTGCTTCACTGCCACGTGTATGGCATTGTGCTTTGTGCCTCGATGTGCATTTCAACAGAACCTGCATAATATGTCCAGGCTCTTTGGAAGCAGCAAGTGGATGCAAAGATGAGGTCTACAGTGAGTAATGTTTCAGCAGGACACAGATCATGTGTGAATGAAAGTACCAGCAGCAAAGCAAAGCAAGCAGATCCACAGGCATAGCTGACAGAGATTACTGCAAGCTGGTACACTGGAAACAGCCTGTACCATAACTACCCCAAGTCCCAGCAGAGAAGCTGTACAGTATCACAGTGCAGAGTGACACATAACTGCTTTTTCAGTTAAGACATTGACTACCAGCTGAGGAGGATGGATTTCAGTCACTGACTGACACAGGTAAGGCACTCTTAGTTGGCCATCTTCTCTCTGTTAGCATATTTACAGGATAATAACAGGGATGGCCCATGTGCCCTGGCATAATGTGATTTTTTTCAACTCAGAATTCATACTGGATAAGTATCACGCTCCCCTCAAGAATTAACCTTTCTGCACCTCCTGCCACGCTGGTACTTGTGGTATGCAGGAACATTTCCCACCTCAGGCATAGTTACTAGTCTCCTTCTTGGCACTGGATATGGAGTATAGCTAGACAGCTGAATTCTTTGATCTTCTTGATGGCTGGTGCACATACAAAGCTTTTGGAGTCATGTACTTCCTTGTTCCCCAGGAGAGCAAAGTTTCTTGCTCAGCTGAAAATTAACTTCTGGAGTTTGTACTTGCTCACTTCCTCTTAAATGGCCTGCAAAGCAGCTCTGAAAGCCAAATATTACATTCCCGGGATCCCACGACTGCCTTTTCCCAGGCACTCCTCAAGACAAAAGAAAGAGAAAGGTGAACGGAAGATTAAGAAGAACAGTGGTGCTGGCCAAAGAAGTTTCAGAGGAGAGAAAAAGGAAAATGGAATGAGAAGAGAGTGAAGGAGAGAAAAAGGAATGGAGGGAGAGAGGGAGCAGCAATAATAAGGTCATTTGTTACAGGAGCTACTCCTAGTCTGTGTGTATGTAACACAATTTGAGCTAATTGTATTGCCCTCACTTTGGGGACATTGCTGTCTGTCTCTGAAGCTTTTTCTAATTTCCCCCCTTAATGTACGATTTCAGAATCTTTCATTCTAATGATTTTAATGCAATCAGCAAAACTATGCATGTAATTGTCTTTGGCACAGCACTCGCTGGAGTGGCACTCAGGGACAGCTCCCTGAACCCAGGACTCCGACAGGAGAATGCAAAACAGGCCTGTTTTCAATCACCGCGGCAGAAGGCAGCCGGCAACGTCTGCGAAAGGCTGCCGAAAAAAAACATTTGTCGGAAGACAATGACAAAAAAGGGGGTCTCAGCTCGGTGCTATTCAGAGACAATTTGTAAGCACGGCTGTTGAAGTCGATCCAAAGGCTCCGGAACAGCTGGAGCTTTGCAGTGATTGATAAGTGCGCCCAGGAGAACTTCATTTCTGCCTGAATGAAGACAAAAGCCCCGCGATGCTGGGCGGATGGGTAATGTCACTATCATTAAGTAGTGAGAGTGGATATGCCAGACCTTCAGATGGGGACACAGTCAGGGCTATGAGGAGAGGTCAGGGCACCCTCCCTTCCTTCCCATCACCGCCAGCTCTCTCCCCTCCCTGACTCCCCCGCTCCTCTCACACACACTTGCCGGACAAACACCCCCTCTGCTAATTGTAATGCCTATATAATAGAAGTTCCCCCAGCTTGTAAGTACAGATCATAGGTCTCTCCTTCTCCTCTTCATGACTGCTCTGCACACACTTCTTCCAGACCTTTAAGAGCTGGTTCAGACAGCAGGTGCTCCAGGCCATCCAGATGCACCTACGTATAATGTCACTGTTGCTCATGATCTCACACTCAGAAGACACCACCCTTGAGAGTCATCTTCAGTGCCTATACTTGGGTGACTCCCACCAAAGGCTGCTTGTCTCCTTCATCCCTGTATTCCTCACCAGTATCTCCTGAAATCCAAAGCCTGCATTTCTAAAATCAAGTCCAGCTGAAATTTTTTGGGCAGCCCTGTGAAAACAGAGCATCAGCACAGGAGAAGAAAGCACATGAAACAAAAAGCTGATCGCAATGGAATTGAACTGGCATCTATGTGTTCTGCACTGACTCTCAAGTGCTTAAGGTTTATCTGGTTTGGGATGTTTGCTGACACAGTCTCTTTTGCCCTGCAGAGTTACCATATCTCACATGCAGTCATCATGAAGAGCACTGGGGACAAGTGAATAAACTAAAACCTCAGCTTTCACTTTGTGCTCTTCTCATGGTGAAGAAAATGCTGGAAGATACAATGCAAGTTGTTCTGAAACAAGCACCAATATTAAAGGACCCTTTGCATATCAAGTTACCTTTGGTGCTGCCCACAACTACCCAAATTCAAGAGCTGGCTCCTCAGTTTCTACATATTCTGTAGCCAGGATGTCGGACACCTCTGAAACTCTGCAGTACAGTTGGGAATCAGCAGTGCACCACAGAAGCCATTAGAAAAGAGTACACAGCAAGAGTGACATCGTTATAGGAAGGGGAACAAACTGCCTGAAATTTCTCTAAGCCTGAGTCACAAATCCCCTGAGGATTTAACAACCTACTCAAATACCTGCTTCTTTCCCTTCCAAGTAGTGAACCCAGCTCTTCTCTCCTGCTGTCAATGGCCAGCCAAGGTAATGCCAGAAACAAGACAAAGACCTCTTCCAAAAACCTTACAGTCTTTCCTTTAGCAAGAAATATTAGCCCATCACCTTCTGCGGTGGTTTAAGGAATGTGAAAGCAAAAGAAACAGAACTGGAGAAAAAAGGTTCAAATGGGCAGACAGCCCATCACTATTATACTTCTTGCTGATATTTTAGGCCATCCCTCTCACACATAATGCAGTTATCTGCTATTTAGATGACACAGCCTAAGAACACTCAGAGCTACAGTTCCTTAGTGGGGATCCCAGTACAGGATACTCTCACCAGCCACAGCTGAGTGACTAATCACCAAGGGAGATGAACCTGAAGAAATATGAGGAGCTTAGAGTCAGGAGGTCTGGGACTGTTTCCAAACTCTGTTACTGACCTGGACCAAATCACACCCACTCTGCTGTATCTTTTTTCCCCCACTTTTCTGCTCAAGAACTCTGCAATACAGGATCGCGGCTGCTGTTCAACTGTACAGTAACTACAGCAACAACATCCCACCCCGAGCTGAAACTGTAATCTGCCTTAGGAATAACGTTTCCAAAAATCCCTATCTACCAGCACCTAGCATATTCCTGTCTTGTTGCCACCATGTCAGAAGCCATAAACCAAAGTTACTCAGGGAAAGTAAAAACACCAGCTATCAGATTATGACTTTCCCTCTGCAGTGCAACTCAGATCCATTTGAACATTTTATGAGCAGCACCACCATCACTCCCTTGATTCCCATATCCTTCACAGATATTGTGCTGCCCTTAGGGAGGGAGCTGAGAGACCTAAAGATAACCTTTGCTGGGGGTGATCTCTAGTTTCTCAGTTTTGTCAATTAACTATTTAGAGCCCAGGAGGCATAAACTCACTATTCATCTACTCATTCAACGACACCTGTCTCAGAAATCCCATGCCACTTCAGACTGTTAGTTCTTTGGGTGAGGGAAAGCTTTGTACAAAGCCTATCACATGCCCAGGCCTCTATACCCCCACAGGAAGCAGCAGCAGCCCATACAGCTCCAGCACACTCACAGAGATGCCCAACATCCCTCTGTGCCTTCTGTGGGAGGTGGAAGCAAAGTCAGCTGACATTACTCTCAGTCTCCCTCTACTTCCCAAATTCTAGAAACCTCTTGCTGAAGCAACATGGGGTTTGTTTTACTGACTTACACCCAGCCACCATCTTGCACTCTCTGCAAGGTGATGGAATAGCACAGGCCAGTGATCAGCAGGAAAGCCAGTTCCCACTGGCCTGCAGAGGAGCACCACCCCCTGCTATTTGTACATGTCCTCTGGAATCTCCACATTCAGCACTGTTCTTGCCAAAGCCACCACGAAAATGTGCACATCATTCCCTAACCTCACTGTCCCCAGAGCTGGCACTGGCTGCTTGTTCTGCCTGCCTGCTCGGACAGCTAAATAGTTATGCAGAGCACTGCAGTGCTGGGGGTATCCCAGGCCTTTGGCACATGCTTTGGAGGTCCCCTTGTGGACATCCTTCCTGAGTTGGTGGCCCAACTTGGCTGCAGCAGGAGAACATCTCTTGTGGCCTTTCTGGAGCAGGGGAGTCACTGCAGACCCTTTCTGGAAAGGCAAAAGGAGGCACCCAAATAGCCTAGTAGTCCCTGTCAACCAGGAAAAGAACAGAATCCGAAAGGCCCATTGATTTACAGCTGCTGTCTTCCACTGAGCAATGCTATTTGAGTTTCTATACCTCCACTCTTCAGGCAGCTGTGACAATACAGAGCCTGCTTCTGCAGGCAGAGGTCTCTTTTCAGGGCCTGCACATCCAACACCAATGTTACCTGTAACGTGTCAGAGCAAAATTTACCAGTGAGAGGAAGCAAGATACCCAGATTTAATGAACTAATCTAGACCAGCAGAGACTTTATTACAACTAAATAAAGTCCTCCAAAACCTCCACTCAAGCTCAGTCAGTCCTAAGCTTCCAGAAAAGTAACTTTCCATTGCAGTAATATATTCCCCACAAGACACTCCATTTGTCATAGCTACCAAGTTCCAACTTCTAGCAGAAAAAAAAATGCCAAAGCATTTCACTGCTGTAAGGCTTCCTGTTCCTGATTTTTGTTCCCAGAAAAGGATTTGGCAAAGTTTCCAATGATATTTTCCCAGTTTCTTACACCAATCCGGCATGTCTGTTTAGCCTGATCCTCCCAATGACTGTCATTCACCTTTCAGTTGCCACCTGTAAGATGACTGACAATACTGTCAGGTCCAGCATAATCTTCACATGCAGCTAGACCAACAGTGAGCAATAAAATCCTTAGATATGTTCATACAGTCAGGTACAAGACTCCAAGGTCACTCCTTGAAAGTGCATAGTCTGCATCACATCTGTTTGAGCATAGGGTACCCAAGAGCACCAGGCACAGGAGCTCATGGCCAAGCAGACCAAGACAAGCAATATGCAGCCCACACACAAGGCATTTAGAGGGACAGTCAGGAGGCAGTCTGTACTTTTAGTCCTGTACAGATACAGCCTCTATTCCCACCATGAGAACACAGAACCAAAAGCAGACCCATGATCTGAGAGATCTGTTCTGACCTGTACCCATACAGCAATCATACCTGGTGCTGACAAGTTTTGATCCATTCATGGTCCTCCCTGCCCTAAGCTATGACAGTTGGGCCAAGCAGGATCCAAAGCCTCCTCCTACCTGCCTTTGTCCCCACTCTGATCTGTGAAGTAATAAATAGTGATAAATCTTGACAGAGAGCATCCAAGTGTCTGGCATGCTGTGGAGGGTGAGGGCAAGGCAGCTTCTGCTACAGGAGATGATCTCTGGCCTGCCTTCCTTGATGACCCCAGAGAATTCACACCGCCCTGCTCCCTCCTCTTGAAAGGTGATAACAAAGGTGTGAGTTTCTAAGCCTGACTGGCTCATGGAGTTAAAACCCAGTGAACCTGACCAGATCAGTGATAAAGCCAGAGCTCTGCTGAATTGGTCATTCTCTTGCTCTCTCCTTCTCTTGCCTGACCCCTCTTTTGCATGGTTCATAGAATCGGCAAAACTCCCTGACACAGAAACTGGAAGACACTCGATCTGTCGGTAACAATTTCCAGCAGCTCTGACAGGAACAGGCAGAGCACAGGAAGAATAAAAAAAGGGAAAGGGGAAAAAAAAAAAAGAAGATAATTTCATCTGCCTTGTATTCTCCCTTTTGTTTTTCCTTTGGTTGCCTCTTTTTCCTTGCACTGTGTGTCTCCTTTCCTTTGTCTGCTGCTGGACAGATGAAGACAGTCCATGGGCTGCAGGAGGCATCCCAGCTTGAGCCATGAAAGAAACTAAATCATCCCAGAGGAAAGACTACATAGACATGGGTAGATTAAACCTCTTACTTTAAAGCCCCCACAGCACCTGCAGCATGCTGGTTCCCTGTCCTGGTTGCCCACACTGGCAGGGAGGCTTGGAACATGTAAGGAAAGTCAGTAGAGAAGATGAGGCTGGCAATGATTTATATCCACATAATATTTACATTTTTTAGGTCACCTTTGCTGGGGCTGAGGAAATGCTTTCATTCATTTTATTTTGCAGAATTAACTGTGGCCTGGAACCATCAGTGTGTTTTTACCCACTAGATGAGTGGCTCTGTCTTTGATCCTTCCTTCTCTCTCTACTGTGTCTTCAAGCCTGATGCACAGTAGGCTTCACAGAGTACTGGGGGTCTGTGAGAAGTCAAGGCATACAGACCAAGATTTCTGCAGCCCCTTCTGAGCTGTACATCTGACTCACAGACTGACACTGTCACTAAGGAGACTGGACTCTGAAACACAGGTAGTTTCTGCCCATCCTGGAGTTCTGATGTCCTTCACTAAGCAAAAGTCATGCTGGCTGAGTGTCTAGGGAGAGGCAAGTACACAGTATGATGCCTAGCTTTTCAGACAACACCCACCCTCCTAGCCAAACATTAGATCAGTGAGAGTTATAGATAGTGGAATCTGTGTTGTATCTTCAGAGCTCCATTTTCCCCATCTCCCTCTCCCACTGAGGGATAGGTTTTTCAGAACAGGTGATCTTTTGAAGGAAGTTTGTGAGATGATAGGAAGGAGAAGCCATTGCTTGGATGGGCCAAAGGCTAAGAAACAACAGTATTTATTACACAGGACTAACTTCCACCATGACAGATATGTCACCAGACCATCATATTTTCATACAACCTGCGCCTTCAGAAAATACACACCCTTGGAAGAGTCCAGCTTGAAAATAAGACCTTACCTGATACAAGTCACCTGTATAGAGGGAGGAAGGGAGAGCACTGGAGGAGAAATAGAATGGGTGACAAGAGCAAAACCACACAGAACATACTTGATTAGCAAAAGTCACAGCAAGTCAGGATTTTACCCAGGCACCACTTGTGACATACCAGCAGGACACGACACAGGGTGATATCACCAGCAGGGTGATATCCACCATGAAGCTTTTCCTTTAAAAGACAAGGCACATCTGGCTCAGAACCCACACAGTATTTTGTGGCCTAGATGAGACTGGGTCCATGAGTCCAAGACACACAGATTGATTTACTTTTAACTCCTGACACAGGCAGAAATTCAGAATAAAAGCTTTACTCCTTCCTGTCTGGTAGAAACATCATCAGTGTCTGTTTAAAGCAGGAATTGGTCCCAGAGTTGAAGAGAAGACTGAAATCTAACTTTGGAAGTGATCAGAGAAGTTGCAAAAACTTCACAGCTTTTGGTGTTTACTTCCCTCAGCTAGCCAGAGAAGCTACCACAACCTGGCTGGTGAGGCAGGTGGGTGTGTGGTGCTGCAGACTGGCTGAGTGCTCCAGCAACTGATCACAGGGGCAATGGTGAAATCTGGGGCAGGAGGGACAACCACACCACAAGCTAGAAACACATGCTGTCTGCTGGTGTGATGAGGGGAATCCCAAAAGTGGGATACATGGATTCAACAGCTCAATAAAGGAAAGAGAAAGGGAGAGGCAAATTAGACACCTCATAGGTGTGAGCAGGAAGAGGCTGTAACAGGCCCCCACTTGAGAAAACCAGAAGCCCTCTTGCAAACCTGGCAGCCATGTCATTTTAGACTAAACAGCCTTCAGAACACCTTTTGCCTCCCATCATGCTTTACACAGCACCCACCACCACAAACCCCAGCTGAGATGGGGCCACCAGGCCATGAAGAGCAGCAATGAAAACAGAACAGACAAACTCAGTTCATGGAACATCCCTCAAGCAGAAAGCACACACAGTGAGGCACAAATGCTTCTAGTGAATCTGAAAGCAAGTCCTCTTTAGGGCCAGAACTGGCCCAAATCACCTATAATTGCACAAACTGATGAAAAGCCTGAGTGACTCAAAACCTAGGGAGTCTCAGCCATGGAAAATCAGGGCAGGGAAAGTGAGGAAGCAAATCAAGCCCTCCTGGTACAGCTGCAACCTCTTGCAAGTCAGCAGTGGGTGCTTTAAGATTCTATCCACCACAGCCACACCAATTTCAGACTGTACCAGCATGGCAGTTCAAAGTGAAACAGTCAAGTAGCTGGATACCAAGGATAAATAAGATTTCTGCTAATCCTGCTTTCACAGCAGGATACTAGAAAATTTAGCTGACCTTTGTTAAATAAGCTCAATGTGTCCCTTGAGAAATGGTGAATTACTGTGAGTGAGCAAAGAATGTCTGCCCTGGGCTATAGCCTGCAGAGAGAGTTTTTTCTTACACAAGAGGCTGCAATCCACTCCATTTCACTGGACAACGTATTTCTTTTATACTACAGGGAATAGGCCACCCCCAAGCTACTGCAAGGCAAGCCAGTTATACCACATGTGTAGAACACCTCTCAGCAGCATATGAGACACTCCACACCACGCAGCTTTTCAGCTGTGGCACTGGAAACTCTCACCAGGAAAGCTGAGCTGCCAACAGAGCACTTCTTGCCCCAGGCTGTCACTGCCATGGCTGCCTGTTTCCCTGCTCACAGGTTTGCCCTCTGGACTCAGCATGTGCACCCAGTAGGGTCTTCAGGGCTAATGGAGGACAGGCAGCAACTTGGAGACAAGCCCAGCATAGACCTCGATGGCACAGGGTCCCTTTACTAACATACTGTGAATCCACTGGCAAAACATGGACCAAAATAGTACTGCAGCCAGACCAAAATTTCATTGCTACACACACATTTCCTTTGGGAAATAAAAAAAAATTAACACCTGTCCACCTGTTCCAGCTTGACTAGCTGAAATTTAGACCACCTCATCTGACTGGCCGAGGAAGCAGATGAGACAGAGCAAGGTAACACGAAGCTTTTTCATCTGTGTTCTGGCTGAAGAGGATTTGATGAGACACAGAGGTCACAAAGGGTGACATCAGTTAGACATTAACATGCTGCAGCAGGAACTGCAGACTATTTCCTTTCCAGGCATAATAAGACAGAAACAATATTACAAAGCTGCATCTAAGATCTTCCATTCAGCATCTAACAAGCTGGATCAGAAAGTCTGGGCCAACTCTTTTAGAGTGAACCAAGCTAGGACAAATCCCACCTGAAAAAGATATGTCCAGAACTATGTTTATGGGTATCCACAATTGCTCCAGGTGCCACTACTTTTTCCTTTCAAAACCTCAAGTAATATGAAGGAGTAGGGATGGGAGAATTGCAATCTATTTTTTTTCAGTTTCTCATTCTTTAAGCAACCCCTGAGTACCTGGATAGACAAGTACCTGGACTGCCCACTCACGGCAAACTAAAAACAAAAAGTATGCTTCAGACTGTTGAGCTCCTTGTATTTCTCTCTCATCTCCTCCCAACTCTGACCTCTCCAAAGTTCTCAACTGAAACAGATCAGAGATTCCAGTGTCCATAAAAACAGGAACATTTTTATTTTCGTTTTGAAGCCTATTTCAATGACCCTGCTGAGGCGGGGGTGGGTAAGGAAACAGGATCATTCATCGTGGCTGAGCAGTACAATTCCATTTGCCAGGCTCTGAAATGAGAGACACTGCTGATGAAGTCAAAAAAGGAAAACGCTCCTCTGTCATTTTTCTCCTTTTCCCCACCCCAAGTCTTTTTTATATCTTCCCCCCTCTCTACCCCCTCAGCCTCCCAGCAGGCTCTCTGGAGATGAAGGGGGAGAGAAGCAGAGATTGGTATCTCAAGGGAAACCCACACCTCTCAATATTCAGAATATTGAATATGAAATGTCAGAGGAGTTATCAATCTTACTTTGAAGGCACAAGGAGCTTTATTTGTTAGTGCAGGATGCAAAAGGGGCCTTCCAGAGCCATTCACTGACTCTTCAAAGCACATTTACCACTGGAGTGAAATACATAGTGTCCAAGTAGGAAAGGGAGACACATTCAATCCTGCCAATCTGTCCTAGGCAGCAAAAGAAGGTGCAGACAAGTAGAAGATACAATGGCAGCAGTGTTGTGCAGAGGAGCAGCATGAGGTGAGGGCCAGTTCTTAGCTGGTGGAAAGTCATGTGCTGATTCAATTAGCCTCTAAGATATGATGATGCAGCTCAAAACGTGTAAGGAAATTAAGCAAACTCTCTGCTGACACCAATGACCACAGTGGTTATGAAACCAGTTGAGCCTAAACCTTTCCCTCAACCTTCGGCTCATCCCTTGTCATCATCAAGATATCAGTGTTCTTCCTTACCTCTTCCCTAACTTTAGTGCATGCAGACAGAAGCCGCAGTGAGGACCAGAGAGCAGCCTGAGATATGTCAAATAGCCCCAGTTCAATAATCACATACTACAAAGCAGTATGGAGAACTGGATCCTGGCTGACAGCAGAGCAGAGGGAGAGTGGGGATTAGGCTCCAGTGAGATCAGTGGAAAACACTACTGGTAGGGCACCTCCAAAAAAAGAGATACATATTTATAGACAAAAACTGGCAGTACAAAGTTTCCAAGTGAAAGACAGGCTGGCTCTATGACGAGCAAAGACAGGGGGTGAAGGAAGCGGTGAAGAAAGATAGCACTGGGGCCATAGGCTGTAGGTTATGTCTGGTCTGTTTGGCTCCCCACCTCCATGTCAGCCCCATAGCTGAGGAGGCTGACATTTCTAACCATCACCTGTTTTCTACACTGTGTGATCCACAGCCTTCAAGTTTGCACGCCATCCCTCTTCAGGGCAACTAGTAGGGAGAGGTTTCAGTCTTCCCCTAATTCATGTCTCTGACTACTCCCTGACTTTATACCTAAACATCAGTAGCTGTATATGAACCAGACAGTATGCCACTCAGTTCTCTCTTCACTTGCTACCAAATTGCAGACAAACCAGATCTGTGCTAGGTCCAGGGACCTACAAGAAATCATGCGTGCTGTTCTCTGACCAACATTTTCAAGTCTTGAAAATAAAGATTTTATTCTTAGTTGTACATTCTCTACTACTAAGAATATTCTGCTGCTCAAAAGTTAGTGTAAGTAGCACACCCATTCAGGGGATGGGATAGGAAACCTGGGCACCCCACAGTATTCAGTGCATCCTGTTTAAAGAACTAACTTGGGGAGACAAGTACAATTCACTTCATTCCAGGGAGCTACACTGATTTAAGCTGACTAAATGTTCGAACTTTAAGCTCTATACAGGAAAGTTTGAAAATGCTAGACTGCTGCTGTTTCCTGCAGAGCCAGCATGTGGAAATGAGGTGCTGTTGTTTATGACAGACCACTGTGCAGAAAAAAATCTCCTGGTCTCAAACCTGACCTTTCCATCAGAGGTCACCAAAAAGTCATCAGTGATTTCATCAGATATCAACCAACTCAATTGCCCTTACGTGCACACACAGCAGCAGCAACATACAGGTCACACTCATTTCCTTGTGTGAGTCAGTCACTCTGAGCCCAAGGCCACCAGTTAGAAGAAAGAAAGATCGTCTGAGATCCTGAATTAGATTTCTGCTCTTGGCTCAGATCTCATTCTCAGAAATATGCCTACTGAGTGATTACAGGAATAATACACCCAGTTTAGTGTTACAGGAGGGTGTCCTAGGGACAAGGGAGCTGCACAATGGCATCTACCAACACCCCAACTCAGCTGTGGATGTCCTCTGGCATATTTACCCTGTGGATTTGTATGGCTGTTGCCCAATGCTGGCTTGGGAAAGACAATAAAGAGATGAAAGAATAATACAGACGTGAGGGTGACTATTTTCTGAAGAGGAAACACTTGCACTAGCTGTCAATGATTTACAGGGTCACGTTGTTCACTGTTGACATATTTTGTTGTCATTATTTATCACACTCACTCCAGGAACCCTAAGGAGCCCTGCACAGGAACTTGGGCCATGTAGTGCAAGGTGATGTACAAATACAGAGAGCTGTCAGGGGGGTAAAGGCACTGGAGTCCTGCCAGCTGCTGCCACTGCAGAAGATACTGCAGATTCACAGCAGGACATAAAAAAGCAGTAGGGGGAAGATGGCAGGTGTCCAGAGTGCCAGAGTATTTCTCAGCTCAGCACAGAACGAAAAGATTCTCTTCACTCCATCAAGTTTATAGAGTTAAGTTCACAAATGCTAAATGCTTGCATCATTTTTAATGCTTTCTTACTGGCCACAAGGCTGTCAAAATGCAGAGTAACTGCCTGCGCAATCAGAATCCTGAACAGGAGATTAGCCAATAATAATTATTATTATTATTGGTATTATTACTACAGATTTATATCTCTCTCATGATCTCACTAGAGATGTTGCACTCTCCTTGTGAAATAACATTTGCTTTGCTCTTCACAGAAGAATTAGAGGCTTTACAGGCAAAAATATACTGGCAAGTTACTCCAAAAACACTCCAAGGCGGCAGAGGTCTACATCAAATATGTACATTTGCACCTGCTTAGTCTATGATCACTCTTGTAGTGGTGTAAATCAGGAGCAATGCTCCAGACACTCCACTAATACACATCAGTGCAGTTCACTGATTTCATATAAAAACCCTGCAGACATTAGACAGGGAGAGAGCGCAATCAGACCCTGTCCGAGATCACCCCGTGTCCATATGCTGTTATTCATTACAAAGTATGATCTCAGTGCCTAGGGGCTCCTAGGAAGGCCAAAGTCCCCTCCACTACATTCTGCACTGATCAGTAATGACATACAGCACCTGCTTCAACAATTTGCAGTGAAAGAGACAGAAACCAGGTATATTCTGGATACATTATCAGATGATGAAAATACTGCTGAATCTTGCAATTACATGGTGAGCCCATACAAGTCACAGTTATTCTTCAAGTCTCAGCTCCCAGTCTAGTGGGACTGATGAGCTGATGAGATCTTGGAGAAAAAGGCTACTTTTTCACCTAGAGAAGCCTCACAGCTCAGACCTCCAGGCTGGCCTTTTTGCCCGTTTCTGATTTTCAGCTGCATCTTCAGTGCATGGCTGAGTTGGCTCTCAATTCTATCTATGCTAAATCAGTCTAGAAGGAATGAGAAGTCCAAAGAACAAAACAATGGGAAAGAAAGAATGGTTAACAAATGCCACTACAACCCTTGTGAGTCAAAACTAACATAAACTTTCCAAACTGAATTTTCAGTGTGCCTGAACTTGAGTCAGAATTTCCAATTCAACCTGCATATTGATTTTACTTACTTATTATTCAGATCTAAAGAAATCATTTATCTCTGTCAAAAAAGGAAAAAAAAAAAAGTGAAATACCAAGACACACTAGGAAAGAGAAGAAACAGACCACTGCTTCAAGACAGTGGTGGGAACTATGCAGAGCTGGCAGCTACAACCCTCCCTGCTCTGGTGGTGCAGTGCCTGTACCAGAAGAAGGACCCCCTCAGGACCTTTTTGCACCTTAGCATGGAATCACTGGATGAGGTCAGAAGGAGTTACAGAGATTGTTGTATTCAACCATCCTGTCCAAGCCAACAAGAGGAGGTTGCTCAGGGCAACCTGACTGTGTCCAGTCAGTTTTTAAATATCTCCACAGATGGAGACCCTGCAAGCCCTCTGTGAAACCTATTCTAGTGTTTGACCACCCTATAGCAATTATTGGTACATGGCTTACACGTGGAGATATTCAACATCTCTTAACCTGATTTGTTCACCATGTGTCAGAAATTAAATAAAATAACTCCACTGTCCCTAGTCAGCATGTTATAGTAGTGTAAGAAACCTACTGCAATAACACTTGGAGCCCAGCTGGAGCTCAGGAGCCCATATGTTACATCTGTCACACCATGAACAGACCAGACACAGGAAGAGAGAAGAAACAAGATATAGAGAGGTGGCATGGTTCAGCTCAGCTCATACAGCAGGCAGGACTAAACCCAGGGTCTCTGAATCCTCTGTTCACTTCACAACATCAGGAGAACCATGCTAACACATCCACATTGAAGCATTTATGTTCTGCTTCGCCACCAACACTGGTGACATTTTTCCTAGTAGGTACAAGCTGTTACAAGTTTAGCCTATACCTTTTCCTATTCATAGGTCCAAAAAAGGCTTTCTAGAATATAGTTCCTTGTTTGAGTATTCCATACATAAGGAACATGCTCAAATCTCCATT
Organism: Vidua macroura; assembly: GCF_024509145.1. Lineage (NCBI taxonomy): Eukaryota > Metazoa > Chordata > Aves > Passeriformes > Viduidae > Vidua > Vidua macroura. The sequence continues at coordinate 19,246,128 of NC_071578.1, forward strand.
GCAGCAATTCCCCTTCATTCCTTTGTAAGACATCTGAGGTCACTAAAGATATCTGCCCTTACTGCTGCAACATAGATTAACCATGGAAAGAGCAAATAGCCACAAAGCAGGAATTTTCTGATGGACCAAGAGCCACATATATCTACAAACCTCTTAGAAGGCCATAGGTCATCTCCTCATTAAAACTGTCAGGTGCAAACACCTACCCCCTGTGCCATGGTCTGTAATCTCATTGTAGGGCTGTGCAGCCTCTCAGTCGAGGGCAGGGATGCAGCTGCTCTGAGAAGCGCCACTTTTCGCATTTGTTGCCTTCTGCCAGCACTTTTCTGGTTAAAGGCAAAGCAGAGGGAAAGTTAAAGAGCAGCACCAGCTGCTCCGGTGTCTTCCCCAGATGTTCAGCTATGTTCAGCCGGTTAACAGTTTGAGAAATCATTCGTCAGCAAAGGTTTTGCTGCCTTGCAGGCTTATCTCTGAAACAATATGGTACTTACAGAAAAACTCATTCTCACCCTGCCACACTTAGCACCTAAAAACCCCTTGTCATTTCTTAACCCACCACACTCTCTATTCTCTCCTTGGGTTGTAGAAAATACTTGGTGCCCTGATGGATAGAGATGTGAAGAGGCACCCACCCAAGTAAAGACTATCTGCAGGCACTCACAAAGGTTAATCTGAATGTTTCATGAATTTAAAAAGTTGACCCAGTTTTTCTGAAACCTGTGCTTCAGCATGTCTCCCTGCTAGAGTGCTTTCTTCTGCTGATTATCATTCAATTACTGTTATGATTCTCTGTAACAGGGATTGATTGCAGAGGTCAGTGAAAGGAAGATTACAAGGAGTGTTAATGTTGGGATTAGGGTATGGTGGAGATCAGGGTGGAGCAGAGTGGCTCATGTCCAAAGTTACAGGCAGTCAAATTGCAAAGGGCAGTTTAAGAAGGCCAGAGCTAGGACCTCTTAACACCAGGTATCAAGGACTTGGAAGTGAACCACAGTGACAAGAGCTAATTGCCAGCGGGATACAGTCAGGACAAATTACAAGTGTTAACTGCCAATTAAAATGACAGGGCCAATATCAGGGCCACTACAAAGATCAATTATGGGATTACATCTAAGGTCTACAAGTACATAAGAACAAAGCCCACCTGCAGCCACACAGATAAACTCAGATGAAGAGCTTCCAAAAGTGGAAAAAGACTTTTTTTGCCTTGAGGCAGCTGAAATACCAGAGGCTCAGTCTCTCACAACTGGCACAACTGAGGTTCAGGGAAGTTCAAGAAACAATGCTGCTTTACTCCAGCTGGGGTTTCAGCTGTAAGGCCTTTACTGGTGGTAGGAGTAAGATATGACTTATCTTCTTCATGGTGTTAACAGCCTTATGGTTGTAAAAGACCTACCAAGAGGGGCAGGAGACAGATGTCTTTACAAAGGGCTCACTGGAAAAACAGCACAGAGCACAGTTCTATCAGCCTGAGGAACCAGCCAGGTGTGAAAACCAAACCTCCTGTACTGTTTCTTTGCTAATGTTGACACCAGTGAATCTGGGATCAGAGGTTTTAAACTCAGCCTTGCTCTTTCTGTGCTTAATTAACTGTCCATCCATAAGCACATTATGTAGTGTGTGAAAAGACTCCTTGAACCTCTGCTGAGCACTCCAGTCACTTCAGAGCAACAGACAGAGCTTTGTGAATAACTCTAGAGAATTTTTCCTCTGCTTGCAGAACGCTCACATTGCACTTAGGACCTGACCCATATTCTGAGCTCACATAGACTTTCTCACCCCCTCTGAAGGCATCTAAACATAGCTATTGCACAGTCAGGACAGGGGTATAAAAATACCATCTCTCTTTTGCCCTCCAAAGCCATCTAGGTGAGGACTGAGGCCAGAGCTTAAGGTGGGCAGGTAGAGAAGCCACACTAGGCTGGAGGAACATATGTGTAGATTTCCCTAGAGCCTGAACTTTGATTTGTTCAAAGAAAGATGCCCTTGTTCAGGCATATTGCAACTGCAAATCTTTGTTCCACGTTTGCTCTCCCCTTGTATCAACCCACCAATACCTCAATGATCCCAGATTGGAGCAAAATTGCTTAGTGCCCACAGAGACTGACCACATCCACCTTTGGGACCGAAGACGTCACTCCAGAATCTTTCACACGTGGAGGAGACAGTGATTCTCTGCATGCCAATCCTAGAAAGATAAAATTACACAGTCTTAAGTACCACAGAAGCTGCCCATATTTCTTTGCAGCTGCAGAACCCACACTGAAGTCAACGGCAACCCAACAGCACACCTGGCTCAGCAGCATAACAGAGATGACACCAAAACCCCATCCCAAAAAGCCTGGCATTCTTTTCCAAGCCTTGCACCTGCCCTTACACTGCCCAGCTCCCAAGTTATACTGGAGCACCATTTGCCCAGGCTATCAAACGATCTCCCTTTTACTGGCTGGACAAGATCCCCTCAGTCCTGTGCTGTGCAAGGCAGCCAGTCAGAACTGCACTGCCTCCTCAGCTCACCTCCAAGATGCTGCTGTAAATCCAAAGAGAGATTATTTTACCTGCCACAGTGTTACCTCCTTGACTGCCAGCAACGGCAAAGGGACTGGTGAAAAATGCTGTAAATTAATTAACATCAGACCTCTTGTAGCTGTTTGTTACTGTAAACAAACATTTTAATATGCGGTAATTAATTAAATCTGCCATGCTGTCCCCCTCCTCCCATTGATCTTTCTTCAGCTTTTCTTCTGCTCTGCCTCATCTTTTTCGCTTGGTGAAACAGATCACTTGCAAACAGAGACACAGCTTTCCCAGTGGTCCAACAGCAGCGACCCAATTCAAAGAGATCACTTTCCTCTTCTTAATCAAATGTTGGGCTCTTTTTTGTCCACATATCTGGGGATTTTTTCTCCTCCTGTGCACATTCTTTTCTTTCTCTGACAAGTTCCTTCCCACTTATCAAATGCAAATGCTAATTTTTTTTTTAATAAAAATTTAAACAACATCCCAACACTTACCAGCTGCTCCCCAAACCAAAAAAAAAAAAAAAAAAAAAAAAAAAAAAAAAAAAAGTACATATATCAGATAATGTATCTTGGCACAATCCATTTCCCTTCATCAGAATCTTTCCAGCCCCCTCCTATTACAGCTCAGCTTTTTTATTCTCTCAACTCTAAACTGAGCTCTAAGTTTCCTCTTAATCTGTAGACAAGCTGTACCAGGCACTCAGAAAAAAACACATCTTCCAGTTAAGTTTTCCTGTTAGCTACAGCTAACACTGTTACAACCAGTAGAAAGCACAAGTCCAGCATTCCAGTCAGAATGGGTGGAAAAGCTTCAAGGAGCAGGAAGAGTAGGGCTGCTCCATAACAGAATATAAGCCAAGACCCAGAGGTGACTGAGCAGCAGCAACACTCACCAGTTAGAGTGCAGTTTCACAATATCTAGACAGGACTACCAGAACAGCATCCATGAGCATTGCCTTCCCCCCACCCCCCACCCCAGTGTGTCCTCACACTTTACAAAGACCTGGGTATTGGCTGTGAAACAATCTGCCTACTGTGGGTTGACTACTATGGGGCTATTTCAGGGGCACACTAAGCCCAGGCACCAATATGGCATGGGGAGGTGGCAGCTAAGGCAGGGACATGGAAACACAATAGAGATGTGATGGGAGGGATTCCAAGGACACTTAGGGCAGTGCCCTTTTCCACAGTCACAGCAAATACCATTTGAACTGTGACCTGCCAAGTCTAAGTTCCATTTGGCATGTTCACATCACTGCTGTGGCCCAAAAATTATGGTAATATTTGAACAGTCAGAGTGCATAGGTTTGTTGGATGAGGATGGGGATTTAGGAGCATCTCTATGTGCATACAGATGGAGGTGAGCGTATGACAATGAATTTACAGAAAGGTGTGCTCATATAATAATGCACACTGTTTGTGGAATGAACACTTTCATTGATAGGTTGTAGCAGCTTCATGTTCAGACAACATTTCCAAAGACACCCAACAAAAAATTTTATTCCCATGGGGAAAAAAACCTGTTGGTGTATGTGGAGTTAAGCCAGCAGTATTTGAAGTGGGAGGCAGATGGAGCAGAAAGGAGCTACAGTTCCTCACCAGCCCTGGTTTATACTGCTGCAGGGAGAAGTTGCCCTTCCTGGCAACCACAATTACCAAAAGAACTGAGCCAGGGCCAGGAACAAGGTCAGGAACTTGAGCCCCTTAGTGTTATCCTGGTCATTTGATGTAACCCCTATTCCCTCCAGAGAGCAGAATTTCTGCAGACCAGGCAGATCTGGCAGGCAGGAGACCACTAGCTCTGTTCTATCGCAGGGGGAGAGTGCCCTAATCTCCACAAGGCTGCTGAGGTGTGCAAGGCTGCCTCATACTTTCAAACTGTGGGCTTCACCACAAAAGCTGGCTCCAGTGAAGCCAACCACAGTCATGAGTACCCAGCCCCTCTAAGGAGCAGGCCTTGTATTTGCAATTTTATTATCCATTTTTCTTTTAATGTCCTGCACACTTGAGAAACCCTGTGTGAGAGTCAGAATGAGAGAGGGAGAAAGAGAGAGAGCTTATCATGCCCATAAAAGGGACAGATTCTGATTAGCTGAAGTTATAAAAATGATTTATACTTGCAAACATTATTTCTACTTGTATTGTTTGCCTGCAAGCGGTAACATCACGTCATGGACACTGTAGCCAGGCTCAGTCATCCCTTGAGACGGGACAGATGGCTAACGTCCCCTTCCTATCAAAGAAACCCCAGAATGCAGAATTGGGGTGACCAGAAGAAAGACTTTGCTCTGGCTCTTGGCACTTCCAAGCCTCACGGGAACATTCATCCTCACGCAGCCAAAACAGAGTCCCAGGCATGAAGAAGAGCAATCCTGATGTCAGCTCCTTCCCTGTGCTTGGCATTTCTCAAACAGGAGAAGCATGCTGAGTCCTGCCTATATTGTGCGCTTTCCCCGCCTCCTGCCAGCCCAGATCTGGGTTTATTTCCTCATCCGTGATTATTGTAAAGAGGAGCAGAATGAAATGCAGATGCAAAACATGCTCGTAAGAATTTCCTCTCTCTCTCTCCCCCATCTGCCAGAGAATAGATTTTAATCTTTAATCCATGAGCAATCAGCGAACACTAGCGAATTGCAAATTACAGATGTTTTACTGTCTTTGGCATTTTTAGCTTCCTCGCTTCCCCACTGCCACTCAGTGTCTTTCTCACATCCTCCCCTCTTCTGCATTCATCGAATGCCACGCGCCATCACCAAAACCATATGACACTGTCATCATTTGGTAATTAAACCTTTACTCACTTTAAATACGCAAAGCTGGCTGGGGTAAGCAGCATTTAACCCTTTCCTGACAGGCTTCATGCATATCTGGAATGAAGGGAAGGACGGGATGTTGGACAGAACAGTAAGCAAGAGGAAGCCCGAAGTTTGAAACCATTTCCTAGTGCTGATGGCCTTCTCTGAAAGTATCCCTGCTCTAAGAGAGTCCAAAAGAGATGGCAAAGGTCTATGCTTGTTTCCATTTACCTTCCATCTGGACTGTCTGGTGCCCTGACAGAGGGGAGCACAGGCTCCTCTGTTAAACAAACACCATGAGGTTCCTGGTGAAGACCTGCTCACCACAACTATAACCCTGCACCACACTTTCACACCAACTCACCCCAGGCTCAGCCCTGGCTGCTTCAAGTTGTTTATTATCACAAACTGTCCCTGTCTGACGTCCAGTCTGGTTTGATTCTTTGCTGCCCTAATGGAGATCTCCAAAGAAAATCAAGTGCAAGGACAGCAGGCAGATATAGAATAGATATAGAAGCACAGGGGTACCTCAAGAAGGGTAAAGAGTAGGTGTGTAATCACCCTTCCTGGAAGTATGTTTCAGCTGTGAAGGACAAGGAAGAACTTTTAGATTGCCTCAGTTGCAAGCTTATAGAGAAAAGACAAAATATGGCATAAGTGCTTTCAGCACGATCTGCTGCACTGGCCTGGGTCTCTTGTCTTAGGGTGGCTTCCAGCAGGGCTCACAGCAGGGTCTCCAGCACAAGTGATCACTCAACCCTACTAGTCTGTGAGAGATCTGAAATCTCAGCGGAGGTTAAATCACAATTCATTATCAAAGGAGTCGAAGGTAAATCGGAGCTGGAGAGAGTAAGACATGGCAAGAAGGGAGGGAGGGAGAGAGGGAGGAAGGAAGGGAGGAAAACGTTGCTGCAATTATTTTGCCATAGATTGGCAGGGCCTGCTTTCCCTGTAAGAAGACTGCAACATTTGGGGAAACATAAATAACAGTTGACAAGAGACTGCACCGTAGAGACAGGCAGTAATTGTTTCACCTCCCTGTGTGCCCTGTCCACTGTAGGTTCCCAAGGAACTACCTTTGTATCTTAGCTCGAGGCAGCAGCTCAGGGCCCCTCTGGACTAGGAACAGCCAGAGCCTTAATCATTTTCTACAAGTTTGTCAATTTAACAAGTGTTTGCCCAAGGGGCATCTGTCTTCCTGCCTTCCTTTATTTCTCTCTCTCTTGTTTGTTTGTGAGCTGGTGCAGTCTGGCTGCTATCACCAGCTTCACACAAGTCTGGCTCTAAGCAGGATGTGGCCCTCACTGGAAGCAATATGGTTAACCCCAGTTTCAGAGGTTACTAAATGGTATCCTCTCCACTTTCTGTCTTCACTTATTTTTTTCCTCCATCTTTCCTTCCTGTATGTGTGGGCTGCAGCAGTCACACAGTGACCCTTCTCTCCTGCCTCCCTGCACCAGACTGAGTTTACCCCATGGCAGCTGGAATTAAATTCATCAAAAAGCCAAGCACTGACTGTTCTTGAAAATAATGTCTTTCAGCAAGTCCCCACAGGACCTGGGGCAGCACCAGGGAGCTCTGGCTCATCAAGGCATTTCAGCATGGCATCCAACTGATGGGTGTCTAAGCTGAAGGTACGGCTGTGTCAGGTGAGGAAGAGGAGGAAGGTAGGAGTGAAGACTGCTGATAGGAAGGGGCTGCACTCCCCTCCCAGTGCCAGGTCCCCAGGCCCTTTCAAAACATGACAGATTGAAACACTAAACTTGGGAATTTTCACAGTACCTCAGACAACTGAAAAACAGGTACAGAATGATCTCTCTTCTTTCTCTTTGAATGAAGTGATTAGAAAAAAAAATACCATAAGAAAGTTTTCAGTGCCTGACTTTAAATGCATTAATTTGTTTCAGATTTCTCAGGGTGGGGTTATTTTCAGAGACACTGTTCCTATTAGCCATAATCCTCAATATCATTGTAATACACCATTAGAACAACTCGGCATTATGTCAAGAAAACAAATTACTCCCTCTCACGTTACTCTAGGTGTCTGTTCTCAGAGAGCATTCAGCTTTGGTGCCCATGATTACCAAGACCTGGTCTTAACCCTAGCCCAAATCCCAAACTTCAGGGTCAAGTCACCCATCTCTACAGCAAAGTAGAATGAAGGACACAAGTCCAAAAGCACCAGATCTCTTCCTTGTTGTAAAGGCCCAGCATACGCTGATAAAAAAAAAAAAAAGTGTCCAATTAAACAAGTGATAGCCAGAACTGCCATCCTGCAGTAAGAGAGAACAAAGTCCTGATGAGAACCAAACATCTCCCTAAGGATGACAACCCTAAATAACACATTTATTTTGGCTTCCTCAATCTAAAACTTCACTTGAATTATAATGCCCATCCTTGCAGTCAAGAAAAGTTTAAGACTCAGCGCTGTGAGAGCTCTGTAATGTCCATTTAAACTTGGTTCTAGTCATTTGGATTGAGATGATTCTCCAGGCTATATTTCTGGCTGCAATCAGACTTTCATTCTAGTTTGGCTGTGGTACTACAAAGATTGAATCTTCTAGTTCAATGCCCCATAGGACTGCTATCTACATCTGTATAGTGCTGTGCCACTCTCTCTTCAAGAGAGAGCTGTGTTTGTCTGGAAGCTTTACAATATTTTTTTTCCTGAATCACTTTTATGGATTTGATTGTTCTAGTATTTCAGCACCAAGACATTTTGGAGATCCTTACACAGTATCTCCAGGACAGTTGTTGCTATCTTAAAGACAGGGTAAAAACACAGAATAAATTCAGCCAGTATCTTCTACAACACTCAGTGAAGCCTCAAATAGGAATATGCAGGAGGTTTGGATCCTATCCTTGATTTGATTTAGGTCTAAATATTAAATATGTGACCAAATTGTTTAAAGGAGTCATTAAAGATGGGAATGAAAGTAAACTGCTGGCAATTACTCCCCTGTGAGATAGAACAGGGAAGAAAGGATTGACTGCAAAACATATGTGTTCCAGACATGGCTTTTATAATAGAACTGGGTGATAAGAGCTCAGGCAACATGACACTATTGCAGGCAGGCAGTACAGCAGTCCCAGGAACCCTCCCTGCTGCTCATCTGTCAGTATTTTTTTTTTTTTTTTTTTTTTTTTTTTTTTTTTTTTTTTTACAGGGGGGCTGGCCTTGAGCTTTGTACTTAGGTCAGACTAACTGATTACAAGGAAAGACTTGACCATGATCCCTTTGAGAAAGGTGAGCAAAAGAACATCCACTTAAACACTTAGATTCATGGCATATTGCATCTCACATAAGCTGTAAGAGAGGCAAAAAGCCTCAAGTCCAATGAGAAATCTACCAGGATGCTCACTTGTTGGCTTTTCTTGATCTTTGAGACAGCAAAGAAATGCTTCACAAGAGCCTGAAGTACCACAACAGCTATTGCTGGGATTGTCACCTCCAAGAAGGTATCAGCGTGGACAACTATGAACCACAGACTCCAGTGTTTCATTTCAGCTGCAAGAAACCTACAGCTGACAGCAGAATTTCTCTCTGTAAGCTGTCCTGTGTTCTCTATGTGCTTGGAACTGCATCACGGCTTCTCCAAGACTTGCTGCCCTCAGGCCCTTCACATGCCAGCAGTGGCTTATTTTCTCAGTCTCCTTACCTCTGGCAGGCAAGTCTTTAAGAAAAATGGGTGAAAAACCCAGGAAATGTGTGTCCTTATTAATCACTGTTAGGGCTGACAAGGAGGAAGCAGCAAGTCCTGGACCATATCTGGATACAGGAAGGAGAACTGGAAAGACCACTTCCCAAACAGTAAACAAGGCCCCTGAGGCAGAGCCCAAAATTACTCAGATGCAATCAGAGAAGCTGGAATATGTTTACAGGTTCCCTTCAATCTGACATGAAGATGGACAGGACCAAAGCAGACATACCAGGGCACTTTCCACCTGTCACTTTGATCAAGAAATGCCTCTTCTGCCTTCCCCACCCACTTCTTGGTGATCAATATCTCCCTAGGTCATTTATAATGAAGATGGTGGGTTTAAGAAGAGATGAGCAAACCACAATGTACGGAGGATTTGCCAAATCCTAGAGAGGCAGAAACACAGTCACCCTTCCCATCAGTCTCAACGCCTTCTCCAGTGGTTATGGCCACAAACTATTAGGTGCCAGAATGTTTTCCTCTGTGGCAAACTTCTCTGCCTGGCCCCGTTTAATATTGGAGACCTCAGACAAGACAGAACAGAGACGGGATATGCACTTGCTCAGCACTGACCACTGTAGAATTAACAGGGAGATCAGTGAGGAGTTTCTAGGATAGAGATTTGATTACCCATGCTCTGTCCTCCCCACCTCCCTTCTACAACTCTTTTTGACTCACTAACATGTCTCCCTTAAGTCTTCTCCAGCCCTTCCACTCATCTAACCTAGGCACTTCACTGGCACAGAGTCAGCCTGTAAGAACATGAACTGCTCCAGAATGTAACTTGAATCCTAGGTCAGATCTTAGGTTCCCTGCCTATAGCTCTGGCTCTGCTAGCAATAGAAAGAGCCTCAAATATCCAGCATTCCAGGTGAAAAGATCCAAGAAGGCATTTTGCCGGGACAGGGAAAAGAGCTGCAGATGAGCAGGCAGAATAAAAAAAGGAGTGGGAGTGAGTGCTGCAGAACATTAAGGCGCTGTACTTTGAGGGACACATGAGGGATGCAGGAGAGGTGAAACTGAAATACCACCAAACTTCAAAGAGTCAGTAACTGACACATACTGGTCACAGTGCTGGGGCTTCATCTGTACTGCCGTCAGTTTCCCCAAGCCAAACTGGAAAGTGTGTCACATCCTGCTCAATACCGGGAGGTAACTGCAGTCTTTCAGACTTGCAGGTCACTGTGCATCTATAGCCTCCCCTCTAGCACACTAAAAGATCATGTGAAATAATGCAGACCCCTCTTGGCACACTGCCCAATAATACTCACAGAGCAGTCTGCACCAGGAACTGCAAGGAGAGATGGAGACTTTAAGAGATTGCATGGACATGCAGTCCAGATGACTGCCATGGAAACAACTTGGCTAGCCTGGCTCCATCAGGAGGAATACCTGCCCAAGGCCAGCAACCCAGCAGGAATACTGCTCCGTTGAAGAGAATAGGAGCCCGTTTCCAGATAATTTCTTCCATTCCTCCTGCCAACATCAGCTGTTCCCCTATTGTCAGGCTTTGGCCAGGTGCTTTCCATCAAAGTATTCTCACAATCTGCTTTCCATTTTCCCTAGGCCAAAGAAGCTGAAGTTACATCTAGGAAGATCCTAGAGCAGACAACATATTGTTAAAGAGCTTCAGAAAGCAATGGAGATATTTGATTCTGGAGTACTTGATTAAAAAGAAGTAAGGTAGGAAAATGTTCAGAAGTATTAAACCTGGCCTTCTAGCAAACAGAGATGAAGAACTCTTAATTAGAGTGTGTTAGGGGAAGCAATACAAGCCACTTCCATTCTCAGTGCCTGTTTTTATCTCTTCTCGACTTTCCCTGTCCAGCCACCCTCACCTCAGTGCTTTTAGACACATCTGCTCCGTCTCTACAGCACCTTGCACACAGCTGTTGGCCTTACAGTGGTAACAGTGGCAAACTCCATTGGCAGACAGTCTACTGGGGAAGTCGGGAAAGATTTGGAACACAAGTGAACTTGTATCAGTACAGGAAAGGAGAGTGGGAAGTCCAGCAGTATTGTTGTAGCCTTGAAAAAAGAGCCTGGCAAAACCCTAGTAGGAAAGCAGCACCAGATGGGCTTGCACAGAACACCATCATGTAGGCTGAAACCTGGCTGATGGCCCATAAAACAAAGGTAAAGTAACATAATAATGATCAGCATGGGGAAGGGAATAGCCAAGTATCATGTCAGGCCAATTCACAGGTTTATTAATGCCATAGAGCAAAGGATATCAAACTTTAATAGTTTGATTTACCTTAGTAGATGATACCAAATTTTCTCCTTTGTCAATTCAGCAATGAAGACAGGGCCAAGTGAAGACTCATTTTATGCCTATGGTCTAACACAAGTTCTTGTGCAACAGTTATGGTCACAGCACCCACTCTGTGATGATCACTTCCCTTGTAAGAATGAAGTAAACCCCATCCTGCTCAGCATCCAAAAGGAAAAGAGATCAGTCTTCCTAGCAACGCTGAAGGCAAGCTGGTGTGCTGGGGGTTACCTGAATGCTTGATGGTTGAATCACACTGTACTTCATCATGATAAAAACCCAATATGAAAACAGAAAAGACATGAACACCAGCTATATAAAACAACTACCCATGGGTGCTTTTCAAGATCTATGAAATTCATAGTAGCTTAGTCTTTTTTTTTCTTTTTTTTTTTTTTTCTGTGGGAAGCATTAAGAAATGATGAATATTTGCTGGATGACTTTGCCTTCATATGGAGTGCTGCAGGACAATGGCATGCACAGAACCTGCCTGAAATAATCAATGGTCAAGGCATTCCCAAGGTCATTTCACCCCATGGTAACCAGTTTGACTGAATCTCAACCAGCCGCAGATGAGAATTTCCTGTTTCCTGTTACTATCTGAGGACATTTGAACACCATGGCAGTTGCTCCCAGAAAGTAACCATCAGGCTGGTGGACAGTATCTGTGCAATCAGCATTTTAATTAGTTTGGCTATATGTCTGTGGTAAACACACGCCAGTCACAGAGCAGGTTGATACCCTCCCACATCACTCTGGTGGCATTAGAGAAACCAGCTAGAAAGAAAAAAAGGAAAAAGGTGGTTTTTCTGCAAAGTAGATGTGAAAGTCTTATTAGAAAAGACAGTGAGCTGGCCCTCAGCTGCAATATACAAAGCTCATGAGCAAAAGAGTTTTGTTCATTAATGAGGGAAGGAAGAAGCAGTATTTCTATAGAGTACCACAATAGAGGAGAATCTCACTAAATGTAAGGGAAATGAAGCAAGCAAAAGTCAACTTGCAGGTTACATGGAAGTGCCCCAAGAGAGAGAATGAAAGCCTTGGGATTATTTAGGTCACTTGAAACTTTCCTGGATAAGGCCTCTAATCACAGACAGTGAAGAAAAACTTCTGCTCATCACTTGAGGAGGGATCCCCAAAGGACCAATCCATGCTCTCTGTGCAGGAGTGGTTTCCACCAGAACATGACTGGTGAAGCATTCATCTATCCCAAAGCATTACCCAGTGGTTAGCAATGTAGCCAAACACAGGCAGAGCAATTCTGAGGGCTCCTTGCAGGCTCCCGAAACAGTATTGGGAAGTTTGGCTCATCATCAGCCCCTGATGCGAGTTCCTTCCTTTGCCCAAGCAGACTGCTGATTAACTAGGAATTAAGCTGGCATGAGACAAGAGCTTGTTGATGTCTCTATAAAGCTTCAGCTGATAGACAAAAATAACTTTCATGATGTTTATTCTGCTTCATCTTCTGCAATCATGCCTGGTTCTGCTAGACTGTCAGCCAAGGTCCTCCCCATACTGTAGTTTTCTGCCTGTACTCAAAAGGAGGAGATGTGCAGCTTGCTAGTGCTCCCTTACCCACACATCCTGTTCAGCCATGTGCCCCACATGTTCCCACTCATGACTCAAACACCTGCACGTGTTCACACATAAGAATTCCCCAGGCTGCTTGCATATGGGCATCCACCAGGTGTTCAAGGATACACAGGGGAACTTACATTGTCACATAGGCACTCACACTTTCTCACCTCACCCTCAGGCATAATTGTATCCATATAAATGTGTGTGCGTGTTTGACTGTGCCTTCACCTGCAGAGATACATTCCATCGCCTATTCATTCACCACCCAAGCATTCACAGACACCACAGCACAGATTCCATATGCAAAGCCCATACCCTTCAGACATGCTAAGACAAATTAATACTCACATACAAGACATGCATGCAACATGCATATTTGAACATGCTTGCAGAGACTGCAAGTACACTGCAAACCTACAGAAATAAATACTTTTAAGTCATGTTCATTTATGTGTGTGCAAAGCAACCTCACTGAGAAATGAATTGCTGATATTTCTATAAGGGGAAGAGTTGTTCTTTAGTAAAGATTAAGCTCTTTTTCTCTTTGCAGTTCATCACTGGGGTAGAAACATGGAGCAGTCCTAAACTGCAGCTATTTGTTACCATAATTAACATTAAAGATTCCTCACAAACCAGTTTAGGAGAAAAAAATTCTGCCCTATTCCTTGTGCCCACTACTGCTATTTGTACTACAGCAGTACCAGATCCCAGGCAAGGGGTCAGGAGCCAATGGTGAGCTGTACAGAGTGACCTTACAGCCAGTATGTGAATTCCTTCCTGTGCAGCACGATAGATGATGACAGTGGTAGGGCCTGCTGTGCTTGGATGAGCAGTACCTGCTTGCACTCTCTCCCTTTCCCACTGCACAGCTCTGTGCCTCCAGCTTCCCGGCAGACACCCACAGCTTTCCTCTCTGGACTCACCCGCGGGCACCCAGCTCTCGCCAGCCTCCGCAGACCGGTGCAAGCGCTGACCCACGTGGCCAGGCAGCGGCGACAGGGGAAGACATAATGGTCCCTGACACACACATTTACATCGTCAACACAACCACTGGTGTGGATTTCAATTCTCACCTGCATAGAAGAATATTTTCCTCTCTCCAAAGGTGCTAGTTCCTCAATGATCTTTCCAATGGGAATTTTTCATACTTTTTTGAAAGCATATTTTCTTCACCAGTCAGTGATCTTCTAGTAATGGAAAAGCTACATGTATGAACTCGTTTGTTTTGGAATTATGTCTTCTCTTCTCCCTAACTCTGCCCCCAAGAAGTATGAGGTGCTAAGTCCAAAGCTGCTAGCACTTAGACAGAAGACACTTCGGTAGATCTGTCTCCAAATCACTTCAGCAGTCACAAGCTAGCTTCAAACTGCGTATAATTTTTTTTCAGACAAGAATCAGTGAGTTTAAGGAAAAAGAAAATAATTATGAGGAAAAATTCTGCTGTATTTTTGTTGTTAAAATGAAGAAACTCAAGTTAACTTTGTTTCACATGCCAAAACAAACACATGGGGGCTACTGTCCCAGACTAAGAGAACACCAAATTTAAGTCAAGTCTTGCAAATTTTCATATGGTTTTTGGCCATAAGGGCTCATACAAGAGCAAAGATGGTCATGTTAGAAAAGCATCTAGCAATGCATTGTTGGAGTATTCTCAAAAACTTCAGGAAAAATGGCACTGGCCCTAAAATATCCTAATACAGATGTTAAGTAGGAGAAGAGGTAGTAAAAAGAAGTTTAAAGTCTCTAAATGGAATAATCAGAGACTACAAAGGTTTTGATCTGAAAAAAGTATCCAAACTGTAAAGGGAAGAAGAAGGGGAAAAGGAATGTTCTTAATCTCCCCATCAAAATTTGTCTGACCAAGAATCCTGCACTGATCCTAGGAAAGGGGTTTGAATACTGGTTTCACAGACAACAGAAGAGGGACATGTCTTAAGTGCCAACACTTTACAAAATATTACACTCTTGCCTTGCAAGTATTTATTGAGCTCTCATGGTGAAAAGCACTGAGGAGAATAGGCTTTTAGGTAATCTTTCTAATTCTTGACTGCTGCCAGGATGAAAACAAACAGTATCAAGAACCTCCAGTAATCCCTTGATGGAACCTTCAGACCTCTGTTTGCAACATCAGCTTTCAAAAAAAAAAAAAAAAAAAAATTCAAACCTCAAGAGGAAGCATAGAGGTCTGCAGCAGCTCTGTGGGATAAGCAAAGACATCTGTGAGGGAAGAACAAGGGCCAGGTGTGCACTCAGGGAGAACAAGGCAGGGGCCAAGGGCAGCCCCAGCACAGGCACACAGTGGTGGGGCAGGCACAGCCAGGAGCTGCCAGCAGGCTCCATCAACAGGGTCAGACTGGACTGGAAAAAATGCTGCAACATGGGCCTAAAGACTGTGCAAAAGTCACAGCCAACAGACATACCTGGAGGTAAACTCTAAGATGTGTGTAAGGGGGGCAGCCAGGAAAAAAGTTACTGACAATGCAAGGCCAAAGTCAATCCAAAAGGTCAGGAAATCAGATCCACCTACTGCATAAACAAAGCAAAGCCCAGGTCTGAGCTTAACTAGACCTCCTGGGCCCCAGCCCATGGCCAGAGGGTGTGGGGCATGTGGAGGCTACAGGTGAGGCTGGCCAGAGCATTTAGGTCCCCTGGGACATTTGACACCATTTCTCAGGAGAAGGTACTTTGTCCCAGTAGGATGCAAGCAGCCTAACATGCAAGCCCTGCTCAGAACAGAGTGCTCTATAGCCCGTGTCACTTCCATGGACATACCAAAAGATAGCACCCAAGAACTGCCAGGGTGCTTCTGCTACAAGGATCTGCTTCTCTGTAGGATTCAGGAAACCTGGTGTGACCTACTCGTCTCCAGACAAGAGAAGATCAAACCTGCTCTTGATTTTGTCTAAGCCTGAGGAGGCAACTTAAACATTTTGTTTAATAGTTCTTTACCATATTAGCAATAACCTGGTTCCCAGACCTGCTACTCTTTTTCTCTGTGCTTTCCATCTACTTTTGCCTTTGCTTCTCACCAATGACACAGAAACACTGTATCTGTTTTTCCTACTTGTCTGCTCTGTGCTAACTTCGGAAATAATTTCTGAAAGGCATCCCATAAGGTTCTCAAATAGATGCTTTGAAGAAAGGTTTTTTTCCTAAATGAAGACTTTAGAGCAAAGACTAGTCTGTATCTTTGCCTTCCAAGGTGACACCAGAGTATTTACTAGCTAAATAATGACATTTCTGTTAAAATAATTTAGCCTACCTGCACCATTTTATTTTTTAAGAGAAACTTGCATCTATTGGGCTCATTCAGCTTCAAACAAATAAAATAAAAAAGAATAGTATAACTGAAAAAATAATTTTTAAAACTTAAGTTGTTTTTTATTTGTATGTTTTGGCTTCAGGTTATTCTTTAACACTCACATATGAATTTATGTGATTACCCAGCTATAGACTTCTAAGAGAAAAATTACACTCAGAAATTATTAGTAATCTTGTTGTGTGTTTTTAAAGAAGAAAAATGTTTTGATTCATAAAATATGCAAGATTCCTATTGTCATCCCCAAACCCTGTATTAGTCATGAGTCAGTTATAGCCTGAGATAGGAACAAATTTACAAACTTAACATCCTTCTCATTTTATTGCTAAGGTTTGAGCTAGGCTTTTCCTCACAACCATACTAGTCGAAAATACATCAAAGCTGAGAGTTACATTTAATCACTTGACTCCAGGACTGAGACAAGCTGCTGTTGGGGTAATCTTGGGGACATTATTCCAAGAGCTGTCAGGGCAACTTCTGAAGGTAGCTGGTAGGTAAGGCTGAGAGGCAGCCCTCACATACGCCCTGCAATGAATACAGAAACCCCTCCAGTATTTAATCGACACAAGACTCAGGCTGAGCCTGAGACAAAGTTCTTAAAAGCTACCAACCAAGGGAAATAACAGCATCCAATCCTTGTTCAAAATGCAGCCCCTCAGCTAACAGGCACTGAGTTCATTGCTACTGCATGATTCCTTTTTCTGCTGGTTGATGATCATTTCTGCTTGTAAGTCTGATTAATTTTTAAGGCATCTAGCAGTTGGGGAGCTTGGGGGGGGTGATTTCCAGCTTTATTTACATCCAAAGGGATTTATTTCATTAAAAGTCTGAGTGCATTTTCTGAACATGTACCTCTTATAGATGCATCTCAGACTACTCAGCAAAACAAACAGCCAGGACCTGGGCACGTCCAGCCCAGCTGAGGTCAACAGAAACCAGAGAGCCAGTCGAGCTCGACTGACTGACACCAGCAGGACTTGCTCTAAAGCTGCTGCTGCTCTATGGAGCATCTCAATCAACCCACAGACAGAAATACGGAAGAAGAGGGAAAATAAGTACCTAACTTTCCCTTCTTGTGGGCAGCCCTGAGAAGGCCTCCTGCTCACACCTGCAGCGCAGCCAGCTTCCAGGCTGTCAGCAGAATACAGCAGCAAAGGAGGGGGGTGGGGGGCAGAGGGACCAGAGCCGAACAGGCTATAGCCCCCATCCCCAGTGAAGTGACCAGGGCTGGGTGATCACCACCCCTGGCCCATCTCCAGCTCTGCCAGAGGCACACCCAAGGAGCACAGCAGGGGGCAGAGGCTGGCGCCTCCCAAGGCATCACCCCTCCCCGAAAAGGGAAACTGAAATAAAAGGCAGAGGGAGCCTTGTGTGTGTTTTTATTATTATTATTTCTGATTAAAGAGGAATTCATTTCATCTTTGCCTCCTGCCAGGGGCTGAGGTGCCGCCATTGAGGTTAACGGTGCGGAAGAATACAAAAAAATTTCATTGAGGAGGATTATAAAAGTTACTAGCTGGAACATTAACAGAAGAGTAACTTGTAAAAAATGCAATATTACAATATTCACAAGGACGGTAGAGCGTGGTAAAGCTATAAAATTCAACATTAAAATCTTCTACAGCCTAGATAACCTAGTTAACAAACATTGTATTGGAACTACTTTTTTTCCGCGGTGCCGAGGTGCGCGGGGCCGGGGGCGGCGGGGCCGGGGGCCCGGGGCCGGGGCAGAGCCGCTCCGCGCTGCCGGTCCCTCGGCGCGAGCAGCGCATCTGCGGAGGGGATGCATGAAGGCGTGGAGCCGGCGCGGCTCCAGCCCCTGATTCAGCACTGATGAACTTTATGTCATTAGCAAAGCGTGGGAAGTGATTTGTCTCATCCAAACCCGCAAACAGGAAGCACGGATTCGTGTCATTTGTCACCAGCACCTAGTGCCTACACAAATAACAGCCAATATCTTTCCCTGCGCTGATGGGAAAAAAAAAAAAAAAAAAAAAAAAAACAAAAAAAAAAAAAACCCAAGCACACCAAAAAAACCCCAAAACCACAAAAACCCCCACAAAAACCAAAACAACCAAAGCCCAGGAAAAAAACAAACCAAAAAAAAAAAAAACAACAAAAAAAAACACTGAACTGGCGAGGATCAGCTATTATTACTATTGGTATTATTATTACTATTATTATTATTACTAATATTCTGCTCCTAATCATGGTCTCATGCAAAGACATCAAACTCAAAGATAAACCGATGCCATTCTCCCAAAATCGGCAGAGAGTTTTAATCTTTAGAGTCTCCTACATCAGGCGAAACTTATTTCTCTCGCAAGAAGTAGGTACGCATTTCCCCTTGTTGTGTGTTATTTTAATGTCTTGTTTGTCGCCGCATCCTTCTCCCCCCACCCCGTTCCCTCTGCGTCCTCGCTCCCTCTGTTCTGGGGGCTGCGGAGTCGCGAGAAGCAGATAGTGTGAAAGGGCCGGGAGAGAGGGAGAGGGAGCGAGAATTGCTCTGAGCGACTGCGGAGTGGAATTCAGTTCCCTGGGGAGTTAGCAGACAGTTTGTGGAGATGTTACTCCAGAGTTTCAGACTATGATAAATATGATAATTTGTATAAAATTTGAATGGGTTCTTGTTTTCAGGGAGAATGCCTCCGATGATGAATGTTCATGATTTTCAGATAGATGGCTGATAAAAAGTGTATTGAATTGTTGAAAGCGATTTTAATTTTAATTCTCTACCTGCAGATGTCTGATAATAATAATGTCTCCTAATAAAATAGGAAGGTGTCAGTTTAAGCAGCAGTATTTCGCTTCACTTCATCCTTCCCATCCCCAGACTGTGGCAACATTAACCTCTTCTTATAAAAAGGCACATAAAATTATTATAATTACAGAGTTATTAATTTTAAAAAGAGGGTTAGCAGGATTTTTTATTATTATTAATAGAGCTCGCAGAGAACCCCTGCAAGTAAATCCCCGTGTGAAATGATGGATCCGATTGCTAATTCTATTATTAGGTATTGCCTAGGAATTGCCTTTCGGGTTTTTAATTAGAGTAATTGAAACTGGAAGAGGCGGGGCTAATTATTTTTTATTTTTTCTCCTTTGTTATTATTTAAAAGTCATTGATAATGTTCCCTGCATTCAGATATCGTCTTCAGAAGGAGACTTACAACAAAGCAACAAAAGGGAAACAGACAGATCCGCGGGTCTGGAGCTTCAAACTCCCAAGCCAGCAGTATGCGTGTATTAGGTTAATTGGGTTTTGTGGGTCTGGGGGATCTCTGAGACTGTCCCCAACCCAGCTCTTACTGCCTCTGAGCTGGGCTGATATTCCATGTGTGCGGAAAAAAAAAAAAAAAAAAAAAAAAAAGACCAAACAACAACAACAACTCTGGTAACATGAAATCAATGACCTGGCAGTTACACTCTAATTAGCGCCTCCTGCGAAGCAGCCCAAAGCCAGCCCAGGAAAACCGCACACAGGCACCGCACGCCGGGGAGCGGAGGCAGGCGCGTCCTCGGCGGGCTGTGACTCTCCGTGCCGGGGGCAGCCTGGCTCCCGTCCGAGCCTTCCCCGGTGCGTCTCCCACCCGCGGCCGCAGCCGCACCGACGGCTCGCCCACGCGCGGCGGGGAGAGGCGCGGAGCTGGCTCGGCCGAGAAGCGGGACCGGCCCCGCTCGGCTCCCTGTGGGGCAGCCGCCGAGAAGCCCCCGGCTTCGCGCTCGTTTGCCAGAGCTATTTTTCTCTCGCCCTGAAAAGAGCAGACAATATTGTCCATTCATCAGAAAGGCAGGAATTTGGTGCTCCTGGTTGACTCCGAGACGGGTAATTCAGGGAGAAATGAAAGCTGGATAAATGACTCGGTAGTGTGAATTAGTACGGAGGGTGCAAGCCGCCTGGCAGAGAAGTGCAATTTTATAAACAACGGCATCATCTGGCAAAAGGGTAAAGAACTGCGCAGAGCTCACAGCTTTTCTAAAGCATCACATTGATATTTTATAAATGGAGAAGAGGGGGGGAGAGAGATATATGTGATATATGTTCATGAGCACAGGCTATGCAATCACAAGGGAACATTCCCGTTCGGATCCCCACACAGGTGCATCTCGCCACGTACTAAATGCTCCCTAGCTGTCTCCAAAAGAAATAGTTATATGCAATAAAATATATATAAATTAAAGTCTCTTCATTTTGATATAAAGATTCGGGTTTATAGTATACATTTCTTATATATTGCCACGCATTCCTCTCCACAGACGAATCTATTTTGGGTATATGTGCGTACTTGTGAACATAACGTATATACTTATAGTTAAGCAGGGAATCTGAGAGTTGGCAATACGTCTAGCAACGAGAGTGCTCGTTATATATATGGTTGCATAAAGGATCGCGTACAGTTACATTAAGTCCCATTAAGACAGTGAATGTCGGTCCGCACCGTTTCTCACACGAAATTGCAATTACAAGTTCCTGACTAAAGAGCAGGAGGAAATTATCAGAAGCTGGGGTGGTCCGGTCCCCCGGCCTGGTGCCGGCGACCTCCTTCCCACTGGGGTGCCATTGGACTTAGGAAACCGGAGATGGGGAAAGGTATTTATTCAGGGCAATTAGAAAGCAGGTACCGCTTCAAAAAAATGGATTTATTAAGGGGAAAAGGAGTCGAAATTATTGTTTAAAAAATGCGCATAAACGAGTCTAACAAAGTAGGGAAGCAGAAGCATATTGGCGTGTAAGGTATCACACTGGAACTGCTTCCACTTCAGACCTCGGGATTAATCAAAGAAATCGGTGCAGCTGATGAGGAGTTATTCAGCAGCTGAGCTCTGGAAAACTGCATCCCTGCTTTCTTTATACATTTTATTATTTTCAATTGGTTTGAAAAATTAGAAGTGTTTAGAAAAAAGAAATACACATTTCTTCTTCCAGCGGGCTGGAAAGCTTTGATTTTATCCCCCCATCCCCTCTCTCTTATCTTTCCTTCCCTTTCTATTTTTTCTTCCTCTCAAGTTTGTGATGGGGACCGCAGGGAAGGATGCTTTTGAGAAAGAAAGTGAAGCACCTTTTTGGAGGGAACTGCTCTCCTTCGCCCCACCCTCAGCATTCCTAACTCCTGTTTTCACCGACAATGCCAGCCTGGAAGCCAGCAGCCCGGGCGTTCTGTAACCTCCGACGCCAGGCAGGGAAGAGACAGATCAGGGCTCTTCCTGACAGTTTCCCTTCATTGTGCTTTTAAACCTCCCCCTGGCAGGGCTCGGCAAACGCTTCTTTGTCCGCTTAGGAGTGGCCGTGGCAGGGGGAGGCGAGTGCTTCCTCTTTACATGGACATCCGTCGATGCCAAAACTTTCTTAGGAAACTTGGAGGAAGACTCGACTTCTGACAATCGGGTAGAGATGACAACTGCCAGAGATGCCCGTGGCCATTAGCTTTAACTTTCTCTGATTTCAAAACAGATGGGAAAAAGTCTCTTTTCAGAATGGCCATCTCCTCCATCGAGTATTCTGAAGTGCAAATCTTTAATGCTGTTGAATCAGAACCTCTGTGTCTTGGCCGGTTTGCAGACAAAGTTGACAAGCTAAGGGGATGGTTGGGAGCGAAAGTTACTGACACGAGTGAGTGGGACAAGGCAGGAGTGTGGCCGCACCCCTCCGCACTCACTCGCTGGGGTGTCACGCCTGGTCCTGTCCAGGCACATAGACCGCTCGGGAAATAATTCCCCGAGAGCGATTCCTATTGATCGCCGGGCGAAGAGCAGCGGATTGCTTCTCTCCCCTGACGGTCGACGACGTGTGACGGTGGAGGGTATAGGGCGGGGAGGGGACTGGGGGGGAGCGGGGGGCGGAAGGAGAGAGGGGAAGAGGGAGTTCTTGGGCCAATTTATCAGTTATTAAAGGACCCTTCCTGGACCTACAGAGCTCAGGGGCATTTCTCATCTCAACTCCAAATAGAAAAAAAAATGTAGTCAGCTATCTTTAATCATTGACTCGAGGGCACATTTCACATCATCTCTCAAATCTGCATTTTTTATGAACTGGCCAAAACGTGTGCTGTGTGCCTAATTTTCTCTCCCTTACAGGCGTTAAGAAGAGTAATGAGAAATCGGCTGGAAATTAACTTGCTTCTGCCCCTGCAGCCTTCTCCCCTCATGAGAGACTGTAACTTTTATCCCTCTCACACACACTTTTATATCAACTGGTTCAGAGCCCGGGGGCTGCTGGGGTTGCGGGCAAGGGGGGCAGGCAGAGGGAGCTGCCTGCAGCAGAGTTAGGAGACAAACCTGCAAAGTTCCCTTTTCTCTACAGTCCCCAGACCATAACAGAGATTCTTGTCACAAGGACAATGGTTGTGTTCCCGGGGAAAGGTGAAAGGCACACGAGTTACGTCTCCCCCGGCTTTTACTCTTCCACTCAGTGTTCCTCTCTCAAACCTACTCCAGCCTCCAAAATACTGAAAACTCAGCGCGTTCAAGAGATCCGGGGAGCAGAAAGGCAGCGGATATAGGAGGATATTTATTTTCTATGCTTTAATATATAGAAACACATTAACATTGTTGTCATTATTCCTCTTATCATTACTAGTGCCTGGAGTATTGGAGTTTTCCACCGAGGTTTGGAGTTTTCCACCGACGTGGAGACGGCGTGTAAGGACAGGCTGTCTGGGAAGGGAGAACCACTGCTTCCTCACTTCTTGCACCTTGAAGTCTATTTTTTGTTGTTCCAGTAGCCCTTCCCCAACACTCGCCCCCGCGCCCAGCAAGAGCCGCGGAGCAAGGCAGCCCAGCCGTGCCGCCGCTTGTTCCCTCCCCATCCCGGAGAAAGCCGTGCCCGGGGGAAAAGCAGGTTCTTCCCTTCCCTCGACGTGCCGGGAACTGTTGCTTCTGCGCACCGGCCCACACCGGCCCCTCCGAGGCAGCTGCGAGCCGCTCCTGCTGATAGCCCCGGGACCCCCGGGCTACCGAGGGTGGCCAGGGCTGGAGAGCCGGATTTACCGCGTCCCCCACGGTGCGGAGGGGCCAGCGCCCGCTGCCCGTCGGCCCGACGGGAGGCGCTTGCTTGGGGGGCACCTGCTTCGCCTGCTCCGGGGCACTCGCAATGGAAACTGGAAGTGAACCTAAAAAAGAAAAGTGCGGCGGAGAATAATTCTTACAGCTCAAAACAGCGTAAAGCTGAGATTTAGGAGCTCCATAAAATACCAATGGGGAAATCACCTCGGCACAGGCTGCCATAAATGTTTCAGCTTTTCTGTTCTAATTCTCATGTCTACCAAGTGTTTGACGGCTCTTAAAAACCTCTTTACTCTTTACTTATTTTCCTTTCTTTTCTTTTCCTTTTATCTTTTCTTAACCTTTCTCTTCCTCTGCCCCCTCATTCACTTCTTTCCGTCCACAAACGCTAGAAAGGTGGGGGGTTGTTTTCCTCTTCTCATATTTTTTTATTTTTTCGCCCATTCTGTTCATTTATCCATCCATCTATTCATCCATCTATTCATCCACCCACCCATCCATCCATCCATCCATCCATCCATCCATCCCCCTTTCATCATCAACTTAAACATCCGCTTCTTTATTCAGACCTTTTTCCCTAATATTGGTAAAGATCAATGTCTGTCTCTCTGTCTACCCATTCATCCTGATTTCCATCTTCTCACTTAGTTCCATCCTTCTTTTATTTTCACCTTCTTTTGCACATTGGCATGGGGCGTGCTCTGCTGCCGCCGTCTCTCATGGTTTTTACGTGATCTTCCATTTTTCCTTTCCTTTTCTCCAATTCTGGCAACGGCGAGCGGAAGCCCCCCGCCTACGTGTCCACTTCCCTCATTCCTATCCTAATCCACTGGGACTCTCCAGGTTCCCCAAGCCGTCCAGATTCCCCTGGCCCTGCGGATCCAGGCTGTCCCTAAGCACAGGGCGCCCGCAGGCCGTCTGGCTGCCGGGGCCCCTTCCTTGAGATAGAAACTTGTGTTGAACTACCTGGAGAAGGAATAAGAGATCATAGCGACGTCTCCCCAGCTCTCGGGAGAGCATTGCCACCCGTCCGCCCACAGCCCCGCGCAGGAGCTGAGGTAGCCCCGACTTCGCCGGGTTTTGCCAGCCACCCCTCCAACGGGGACCACCAGCCGGGCCCTAGAAACATTCTAGGAAGCGCTTTTGAATATAAACGTCACCACAGGGCAGCGAGGGATTAACACTGCCCGGCTCCGGGGCTGGGGCAGCACCCCCTGGCAGGGCCGAGGCCGGGGCCCCGTGCCCGGCACGGCCGATCTGCACTGCCCCCTCTGGCGGGACGCGCGGCCCCGCCGCCCTGCAGAGAACGGGGCCGAAGCTGCTGGGGAGCAGGGAGCCCCGAGCCAAGGAAACTGCACCCTCCTCCCGGCTGCCCCGAGCAGGTGCAGGAGCTCCCAGCCTGATCTTGGCGGGGGACCTGGCTTCCCGCAGCCGGCCTGGTTTCGTGCCCCGGGGCACCACCGGCCCGCCCGCCCAGCCCACTCGTCCCTGCGCCACGTCCCTGGTCGGCAACTTCACGCCGAGGCCCCTGCACCGACTTCGCCTGGCGCAGCTACCCTGGCTCCATCCCTCCCGCCCACCTCCCACCCCCGCCAGCACCCAGACACCCCGCCGGAGAGACCCGAAAGGCAACGATAGCCCCTGCGGCTGCGTCCCGCGGGCCACCGGGAGGGTTCCAACCCACGGCAACCCTCATCCACCGCCCCTAGGCATTCACCCCACCCACCCAAAAGTTGTCGCAAACCCTTTCCCACTCCGCTGCCCTGACACCAGCTCAGCCACGGGAAAGGCAGCCTTTTCCCGTGCCAGCAGAATCCCTGCAACTTTGGTAGCTCACACTACTCCTGCTCATCTCACAGCCTCTGCGGACAGCCCCGGAATAGGGAAGAGGCTCACTCTTTGCCCTGCTCCTCTCACCTCTCCCTTTGTCCTCCCCCGTTCCGCCATCACCATGAAAAAAGCACCAGGTGGCCAGCCCAACACTATGGCAATATTGCGGGGCAGAGCGACAGCAGCACGGACATCCCGTGTCTCTGAAGTCACCCCGAAACTCTCGGGAAAGGGCTAGATCTGCCCGTGCACGGCTGCCGGCCGGACGAACCGCAGGGAGCGGCCTCCGAGTGCCGAAGACCCCGGCTGGGGTCCAGCCTCGCCTCTGTCCTTGCGTCTCCCTTGCCCGTTCCTCCGCAGGTAATCTTTTTAATATCCTCTCCACCCTTCAAAGCACACCCTGCCTCAGAGAAAGGGAGAGGAGACGTTGGACGAAGAGAAAGGCACCCATTTCCTTACAATGCTCTCAAGGCAAACAGCCAAGCAATGTGAATTTCCCCCCGCCATTGGAAATCGTCCCTGCTCCCCGTGTCGCTAGTGTCTGCCCTATTACCTGTTGCACCACTTTCTGTCTCGGACTATGGGGAAAGAGCCTGTCAGCTTCCCTTTTGCACACCACAGCCCCATCAGGAGTTTATTCCTTAAAACAGTCCGTCCTGGTTTCCTTGCTAAAAGGTGCAGGCAGCCAGAGCCCGAGCCCTCAGCGGAGGAGCGGGGAGATTTTCCCGGGTGGTTCAAGCGGCCGCGGCCAGGGGGAAGCGGCGGCCGGTGCTGGCTGGGAGCAGGGAGAGCCGCGCTCCCTCTGCCTCCGCATTTCCCTGGGAACTTTCTATTACGGAGTTAACTATTAACTCCAGGAAAGCAGGCAATTTTCTTCGGAATGCGAACTATTTCCTTTATCCAGCAGATTGATGTTTGAGGTGATTGATTAATATGGAAACTGATATTAAAATATGTGTCGTAGAACACTTTCCCCGTAGTCACAGTCTCACGGCTACTGCAGCAGGGAGGAACAGGCGTCCAGGGCAAGCAACGCTCCGAGCTGCTGCCGAGGGTTTTCCTGGTTCGCCAAGAAATGTTTTAATTGTGAAATACATGCAGATATAGTTATAATAGCTCGCGTTAATACATCTGAACAGTGCTGAGCGAAAGGGCATACTGAAGGCTCACAGCAGGACTCACGCGGGGCAAGAAACGCCGGGGGTCCCGCCACAGAAGGGGAAGGTGTTGGGATAATGCTTGGCGCTCCCCTCGGGAGCAAAGGCGAGGGCGGGCGTCCAGGTTGTCGGCAGGATAAAGAGCAGAGATTCTCGTATATAGAGATGGTGTAGAGGTACAGGTATGCTATAACCAAACTGGGGCACCAGTTTGCTGCAAGGGGATAAACAAGAAATTTTAACAGGGAAGTCTGTAATTCTAGACTCTCGTTAGATTATACTTCAGCACAGCTTTAAGGTAGGAAGAGTCGTGTGTCCGTTAAGGTACCCATAATCGGTCACTCCTTTTATCTGTAGCAGCACCTGCGCTCCTTGGTTAAGGGCCGCAGTCTGACACCGAAGAGGACTGTTACACACCGGGAAAACGGGAAAAGTCCGGTTCCCGTTTATCCCGGCCCCACCATGTGTTGCTGTTCTCCCTCGGCTAGCCTCGTGCTAATTAACCTGTGCCCCTTTTAATTAAGAGAGGACTGTCTTGGCGGTGCCCCCCGCTCTGCCTGACGGCGCGCAGCCGCACGTCTCCCCTGCCGCCCCCAGGGGCTGAACCCCCGGGCAGCACTAGCCCTGTCGCCCAGCCCGCCCCAAGCTCCCGGGCCGCCCGCCGACCCGCCCCATGGCCCGCGGAGGTGGCTGGCATGGGCACCTGCCCTTCTCGGCCCACTCGGCTCAGCCTCCTGACAATATTTTTCATGCTTCGCCCCCCCGCCCCTTTCCCTTCCCATTCACGCAAACATTTTATACAGGGAAAGGGGAATTTTCCAGTCTCTTTTGCTGCTTTCCCCCCCTCTTTCCTGGATTTACCCCTCTCCTCTTTGATCCTTTCCCTTCTGTTTCCTTGCCCCTCGCCCCCCCGCCGCCGTTTGTTTGTCCCAGTGCCCGGCCGATCATCGCGGTGTATGAAGTTCTAACTGGTTTGTGTCAGGCAGCTCTCTCTAAGCAGTCTGGCGTGACGGATTAAACATCAACTAGTTAAATAAAAATTAATATCAACTGCCTCCTAACTTCTAATGTCATGTTGTTTATAACTAATGAACTGATTAGGGGATAAACACATCAGGAAGACATTTCTGCTTCCCTGCTCTTTCGAGAGAGATTTGCAGAATTCAGAGTAAATCTCCCAGAGTCCCTTCTGGGTTTCTCCCACACCAGTCTGGGGAGGGAGGACGGGGATTCCGTGGGGTTTGTTGGGGTAAGGTCGGAGGAATCTGGTGCATGTGTCAGGGTTAGCTGGACTTATTTAAACATCACACCGAGGAAGCATTTCAGCGCGGCTGCGAGCAGGGCTCGGGCTGCAGGGAGGTGAGGAACCACTCCAGACAGACCCAGCGGCTGCTGCAGACTGGACTGGAGACGGCGTCTGAGGCAAATACTCGTTGCTGCAATTATTGACTTTTGGTGTCCTATTTTAATATTTAAAATGAAACTTTTTTTCCTTTGCTTGAAGAGGCAATCGATAATTTTTAAGTGATATGAAAGAAAGTGTTCCCTCCGCCTTCCTTATTTTTACAATTCTCCACTTGTCTGGGGCATGCTTTTTGCCAGTCCACGTTGTTAACATTTTCCCAAACACTTTAGAAAAAGAAAACACATGCACACACATAACCCCCAACAGCCTCATCTTGGAGAGGTCCCAAGCTTTTAAATACTGTTTGCCCAGCACCGCCGGCTCTGACAAGACAATAATAACAGGGGAAGCTTTTTAAAAACCAATTTAGCAAATGCAGAAATGTAATTTTAATGAAGAATCGATAGCAGAATGGTTCATTTTTCCTGGGACTCCTTGTTGGAGCTGAGAGAGACTTTCAATCAATGGGGAGATAGAAGCGGGGGGGAGTAGAAAGAGAGAAAGAAGAATATTCGTTCAGTGATGTCTTTAGCACTGGGAATTTTTCTTCTTTTCTTTAGAGCTTTGTTCTATTTATTATTTATTTTATTTTCAGTCTCAAAAACCTTTACCAAAAACGTGGTCATAAGAGCAAGAAAAGAGACGAGTGGATGGATAAATGGAGGGATGGATGGAGGGATGGATGGAGGGATGGATGGATGGATGGATGGATGGATGGATGGATGGACGGATGGATGGATAAATAATCTCTCAGAGGCAAAAAGCTAGGCGCTCACAGAGGCAGACTTCACAGGATTGCCTTCTGTCACCTCCAAACTAAACGGCCGAATCCCCGTCCCCGCCACCCCAACTGGAGTCTGCCCGGACCCCGAGCTGACAGCGATCAGCTCCCGGGTGGGCTGCGCCACCATCCAGACCAATTCCCCGCCCGTCCCCGATGCACTCCCCCCCCTCAGCCTGAGCCCACCGCCTCCCTTTTCAACTTGGAGGAAGTTCCTCCTCTGTCCCGCGTCCCCCTCTCCCTTGCCAGCCCCTCTCCGAGCACATTTTTATGGTAATAAGACAACAAATTAATCTGCTGTTGCAACAAGACTTCCCTACAGGTAGCCAGCTTGAGGGAGGGGGGCAAGGGGAAGCAGATTCAAAGTTCAGGCGTTGTCCCCCCTCCCGCAGGATCCCCGCGGGGATCCCCCCAGCCCCTTTCCTCCCTCGCTGCACAGCCCTGGGTAGACTGGAGCAGGTGAGCCCCTCTCCAATTTTATAAGCAGCAGCGCTGCATTTGCTTTGATTGTTATTTATTTTCCCCTCCTTTTAGCCTGTCCCGGCTCACTAGAGCGGCGTTTCTTTCTCTGTGGCTGGCTTTTTTTTTTTTTTTTTTTTTTTTTTTTTTTTTTGTTAGTGGTGGTGCTCTGGTGTGTGTGTGTTGTTATCTAAACCGTTTAGTTTTGGGTGGTTGCGCCTAGATCTCGAAAGTCAGCGGGGGGAAAGCAAGACACCCAAGCGGGGAGGAGAGAAGCGAAGAAAAGGCCGCGGCGGATCTACTGGCTTGCAGCCGTCCCGGGGAGACGGGCCATTAGGCAGAGGAGCCATGGCTCAGAGCTCAGGGAGAGCAGGTAAGGCGGGGGGGGGGGCGCTGAATATTCAGCAGGGAGGGATGAGGACCGTCACCCCCAACTCCCTCCTTTGGCAGGAGGCAGCCTGCTTCTGCTCTCCTCCACGCACAACCCCTCCTCACCTCGCCCAGATCCCCCTCTAAACACTTGCTATCTCACCTGAAAAATACCCCTTTTCCTTACGGGCGTTCGCTCCAGCACCCCTTGAAAGGCTGGGTTCCCACAGTGTTTACCGCGGCTTGCTTCGCAAGGACCCGCAGCGGAGCCCCCAGACGTGAGCGAGAGACGGGCCCGAGCCCCGCTCCCTTCCCTCCCGACCCGGTCCGACCGCCAGCGGCCCCCGGGCGCTTTGCCTCGCCGCCATCCAGGCGCCCCGGGCGGCCGAGCCAGCCCCCTCCATCGGCCTTTGTCTATTTGCCCCAGTCCCGGAGGTCTCTCCCCGTCCGCAGAAAGTTCAGGGCATTGCTTAAACTCTTCTTCCACCGACTCCCTCCCCCACCTCGGGAAACTTTGCTCGCCGTGCTGGCTCTGGATCTGCATTGTCCCCCGCCTCGGGCCCCTCGGGCAGCCCAGCGCCTTGCCCGGGCTCTGCGGGGGCGAAGCGCGGGGCTGAGGCGGGCGGGGGCCGGGACTTGCCTCGCCCCCGAGCGGGGGCTGCCTCTGAGCCCCCCAAACCCTGCTCCGCCGACAGATGCGTCTCCTGATCGCCCCCTGTCTCCCAGTCAGCAATTTTATGATTTGCAAACAAAGCTTCTAACAAACCCCGCCGGAGAGGTTTTCCTCGGCGCTGCCGCTCGCGGTAAAAGCACGATTACTCGGTTTGGTTCCCTCAAATTAAGTATATAAACAGAGCTTTTAATTAAGGGATTTTTTGGGTGGGGGAAAGAACACAGAGGTTTTAAAATACAAACCTCACCGACTGTCAGCACAGAGCCGAGCTGTTGCCTCGGCTGCCAGTCGTTTTGCTGCACGGGAGGCTTGGAAAAGAAAGGCTGCGGCGAGCGCTGGGAACCGAGGCTAGGAACCAGAGCTAACAGCGCTGGTTTTCTTTTGTCATTTCTGATGGAGTCGCAGGGTAAAATATTCCCCACCTAGAGAGGGATTCATGTGCACAAACAGAGAGACACGTACGGGAGGCAAATAAAAAATATTCGCCCTTCAGAAAACCACATCTCTTCAATCGATAGTTTCCCCATATATAAATGTGTGTGCACCACCTCTGTAAATTTCAATTTTAAAACATGTTGTGTGTGAATATATATATATGCATATACACGTGCAAGCTTATGTTTTCATAATCGAACCAATTAAATCTATTATATATGCTGTAGACTATATATAAATATGACAAAGATTTACCAAACATGAAAGAAAATTACAAAGTCAACGAAAAGGGCCTCCTAAAAGAAAAGGCCACAGAGGCAGTTTTTTTGCTATTCTGCGCAGAAAACCTTCTAAGTAAAAACTGAAAAAAAACCTTCAGAAAGTTTGCAAACCCCTCTGTTCCTTTTCCCCGTCTGTGTTTTTAAAGGATCTGCCGAAGTCCCTTTGCATCTGAGGTTTAAAATAGGGAGATCAATAGAAAACAGTTGTAATGATCTAATTAATTATGGCAAAAATTAAAAGCGAGTAGAAAATCAATCTCTGATGGTGTTGAAGATGGAATTAAATTGATAGTCCATCTGTTCACCTCCTAGACCGTATAAATATGCAACCCAAGGACGGAGCTAATGGGATCGAGCTGCCTGGGAGACTCTTTCATTCTCTCTCTCTTCTTTTTTACTTCATTCCTTCCCGAAATTCAGCCCCGTAGCCCTTGTGTTTCCCGCTCGCAGCCCTCTGTTCACCTAGAGTTCCCTCTCTCGCTGGAGACACGCAAAACGCTGCTTGTGTCGAGCAACTCAAACCGGCAGCAGTAGCCCGCAAATCTGAGGGTACAAAGCCGTGTGATTGGGAGGAAAAAAAAGAAAGCTGAGGAGACAGCGTTCAGTGAGAGCGTGCTCCCTATCGTGCTGTTTTTAAATCAAACGGACATGATGATGATGACGATGACAACGGAGTAGTTTTGAGGATGTTCTCCTCCTTCTGCGCGTCTTTTTAACATTGGTCCTGGGTTCAGGAAAGTCAGCCCTTTCTGTAGCCGGATTTCTATAAAATACTGTGTGTGTTCCATCAGGGAGAGGCGACACATTGAATTAGTTTTGTTTGTCCGGTTTTCCTGACTGCGAAACTCTAAGAGCAGAGATCCAACGGGAGGCCCTCGGTGACGCCCTGTCCTGGCGCCCGTCCCCCTTCCCCGCACCTGCCCTGTCCCCTGCCAGGCCAACTTTCCCCCAAGTGGGCACTGGGCATTCCTGCGCCGTGCTGTCCTCGGGCTTCTACCCGCCTGCCCACCACGGTGACATTCTGCTGAACGGACCAGCGCCACTTGAAAATAAAGGAGAATCGGTGTAATTGCTAAATTAGAGGCAATTACTGCATTTGCCCGTTTGAAAAAAAAAAAATTGTAATAAATACCCTCTTTCCCTCATTTCCGCGGTTATTTGTAGGTGTGGAGCATACGCTAACAGCGGGGAGAGCTAGGGAGAGCTGTCAGGCTGGAGGAGTTCCCCGCCATCCCGGCCGCTTTTTAATTGTGAAAAATTAAAGCTAGGAGCTGCGGTTCCATTGAAAAATAACCAATGAAAACCGATGATACTATTGCCCGGGTTAGAGCTGCGTGGGGTGGGACGGTGGGGGGAGGGTCGCTTAAATAAGTGAAGCCTAAATATATATCAACTAAGACGGGGGGTCCCGGGCCCAGATCTAACCGCGTGTGCACACCCCCACTATCGGGGCGAAAAAAAATGGACCATATCTCACCAAGTTGTGTCAATTTAGTTCTGCCAAAACCCCGAGAGGCGACGGAGGGAGTCCCGCCGGCTTCGCCTGCCGCCCCCCCAGCACCGCGCCGAGGCTGAAGCCGGTCCCGGAGCCCCGCGCAGGGCCGGAGCGGGGGAGAAGGGGAGGGGGGAGGGCGGGTCGGGTCGGGCTCTGCCTGCGGGGACTTCCCTGCCAAAGTTTGCCTTCCCCTCACACTTCCCCCATCCGGCCAAAAAAGAGTGCCTCGGGGGCGGGGGGGGAGGGGGGGGGGGAGAGCAGCCCGCAGCGCCAATCGGATTTATTAATTGATGTATTGAAAAGAAAGATTGATTGACATCTCCTAATGGAAATTACAGCCTCACTTTCCTGCTGCACGCTGCCCTCCCCGGCTATCCCTTCATAAAGAAACCCTTGAGGCGAAAGGTAGATTTTCATTTTAAAGTGCCCCAGTCCTCAGTTTCACAGATTAGATACATTTTTAAACACAGACGCACATATTGCAAATTAGAAGCTAATTTAATTATAAATCAAAACTGGGCATAAATCTGCACTCACCCACAAAGGATCCATTTAGCAGAATGCAACCACCTCTCCTAACCCTGGAAAACTGCCTTGCAGAAATAACACTACATATACATTTCCAAAGTTATGGATTGTGCACCGTTTTAAAGACATCCACGGGAGATATTTTTCCCCACGCTGGGGGAGGGGTAAAGCCCCATGTGTCAGAAATCAGCCGTTCATATGGAAGGTGACAATTTCTCTTTCTCCTAGAGAAGGGAATTCTCCGACAAATAAAAGTTTGCATAGATGTAGAAGGTTGTAATTCTGAACTTACAGGCTAGGAGGGAGTCAGAAGAGGCAGATTTTTGAAGTCCAGCAGGTCAGGATCAACAACCACGCTCACACACACGCACACACACGCACACACGCACCCACAGAGCCGGGGGTCGTATTGATTGGTGACGTTTGGTTTGCAAACCTCAGAGAGGAGAGGAAGGAGCAAAGTACCAGGGTCCGAGTGAGAAGAAGGAAAGGCAGGCACCCGGGAACAACGCTCCGCGCTCGGAAAAACCTCCCTCCCTCTGTCTGTCCCTCCATCCCGGGTCCACTCGTCCTCTCTCCTCTCTGCGTGCCACCCCTCCCGCCCCCGCAGAGTTGCTCCCTGACCTCCTCATCCCGCACGAGCTGCCCAGATGAGGCAGCCAGGGAAACTGGAGGGATTTGGTGTCGGCTCACAGCATCCTTCCTTTAATATCTCTTTCTCTTGCTCCACTACACTGAAAGCCCCCCCCCCCCTTCTTTCAGCCCCTCCGTTTCCCCGCACACTTCATCCCTCTGCCTCTCCCTCTGTATCTTCCTCCTCAGAGGCAGTAAACTCCGAGGCCATTAACAGCTGATGTTAAAGAGGCATGAGTCTTCCTGCCACTTTTTTTAATTAGGCGCCTAACTTGAGCTTTGGCGGCTCGAGGGGAGGGAAGGAGCGAGCCCGTCTTTGCGAATGGCACTGGAGGAGAGAGAGCTAAATTCGCCCGTTTTCCCGGCTTTCCCACAAAGAGGGGAAGGGGGAAGAAAGTTTCCCCGCCAACTTACGACCAGTTTCTCCTGAAGCCCTGCAGACTCGCATCTTCCCCCCCGCCGCCGATTCAAGCACTGCTCCGCAAGCAGGACCCCCCGCGCCCGGCCGGGCAAGCCCCAGCCCTCACCTGCGGCTCTCGCACGGGGCGGAGGGGCCGCGCCAGGTCCTTTGTTGGTGCGTTTCCAGCCTTTGTTTAGCGGTGGAAACGAGCCTGCCTTCCCCGACCCAGCTCCCGGCGCATCCCATCCGACCGGAGAGCCGTCCGTGGCGGAGGGAAGCGGGGCAGAAGCAGGGCTCACAACAGGGCTTGGGAACCACTGCCAGAAACGCAACCGCGGCAACTTTCTCTGGGGAGGTGGATTTGTGTGTGTACAGAAATTGTTCGGGCTCAGCAGGAAAGGAAAGGAAAGGAAAGGAAAGGAAAGGAAAGGAAAGGAAAGGAAAGGAAAAGGAAAGGAAAGGAAAGGAAAGGAAAGGAAAGGAAAGGAAAGGAAAGGAAAGGAAAGGAAAGGAAAGGAAAGGAAAGGAAAGGAAAGGAAAGGAAAGGAAAGGAAAGGAAAGGAAAGGAAAGGAAAGGAAAGGAAAGGAAAGGAAAGGAAAGGAAAGGAAAGGAAA